>NC_143552.1:115239411-115545588 GCF_054136105.1 Typopeltis vanoorti
TGATGGATAGCAACGCAAAGCTGTACCAATGAAGTTTAACTGAGGTTCGGCTGTTGCTCTTACCCACTTGGGCGATGAGTTTTTGAGTTCGCTCTCTTAAGGTTTTTGCCTTAAGGGAGCACTTTGAGTCTCCGGGGAAAGTGTTCTCCGGCACGGCCCGCTGAGGGGCTTTGTCGGTGAATTATTTTCCTCGGAATTTGAGCGGTTCTGCTCAGTGGTCGGGGAGCCCGTCACTGAGTGGAACCAACGCTGAGATTAGGACGGTCTTTCGCCCACTATGGAGTGGCCTAGAGATCGTCCGTATTTTTGAGATTTCACCTTTACTTACATAGTCGGTGATCCAATACTATTGGAGGGTAATGGATGGCAATGCTGTAGCCAATGAAGTTCTAACTGAGGCTCGGCTATTGCTGTTACCCTCCTGCCATGATCAGAGCTTTAATTTAATTTAATAGCTCAATAACACCTTATCCCTACACTGTCCTCTACAGATAACGGGGAATATGAAAAGCATTCTTGCTTCGCCCCTTTAAGCCAGTCCTTATAAGGACTATAAGGAAGGTAAAATTTGAATGCTCTATATTTCTCACATCATATAATATAATAATCATGTTGAAAGTCAGGGATGTCCAACCTTTTAGCTTCCCCCTGGGCCACATTGAAAGAAGACCCGAGTTGTTTTGGGCCATACACATACATAACATAACGATAGCTGATGAGCAAAAAAACGTAGAATATATATAGTTAACATATTTAAGTAATTTAAATTTCATTAATTCATGATTTTTTTATTATAAAAGTAAATGACAAGACTTCTTTCACTACGTGTTATTCCCGCTTCCTCTGCAGGGTCCGCTATAAAAGTAAAAGACAAGACAGCAACATGAAATTAGTGAGATGTTTGACATTGTTTTTGAGACACTAATGCTTCGATATTTGGTTCGATGGAAGTAATTGCAATTCTCAGTGAGTTCTCAAGGTGCTCATCAGATATTTTGGTTCTAGTTTTATTCTGCGTCTACTTCATCCTTGAAAATGGCTGCTCACAAATGTAGGTGCTTCCAAATAGCGATGACATGAATAAGGCATGATTGTGAAGCGAAGGCTATTTTTCTCTGGGAAGTTATATCTTATAGAAGTCCAGTAATGAGACATGATCAAATTTTTCTTTAAGTTGAATGTCAGATTGTAGCTCTATACATTTCATTTGAAAATTGGCAGGTAATGTGTTTATGTCGACTGAAAATGGAGTCGCAAATATACCAAAAGATTGATGATTTTTCCGGAAATCTTGAAACCTGTTCTCAAACTCCTGTATCAAATCGAAAAGCAGGGCTGCATATTTTTTCGTTGTTCGCAGGATCGTGTTTAGCCAACGTGTCGAAATGCATAAAATTGTTTGCCTTAATGAGATTGCCATAGTTTCAGTTTCATTTCGAACGGTTATAATTTGAAACATTGTATTGATCAGTTGGTTTTCACCTTGAAGATGCATGTTTAACTCATTTAAATGAGCTGTCAAGTCTACTAAAAATGCCAAATCTATGAGCCAGTTTTCATCGTCAAGTTCTGACACAAATTTTGTTTTTGATTCCATAAACGACTTGATTTCATTTCGCAAATCATAAAATCTTTTCAACATTTTACCTCAACTTAACCATCTACTTCCGAAAAGTAAATGATGTCCCTATAGTCAGCTTCCATAAATTTGAGGAATTCTTGGAATTGGCGATGATTCAATCCCTTGGCCCTTATGAAATTTACAGCCTTGATGACAATCTGCATGACGTTACCCATCTTTAAAGCTTTTGCGCATAAATTTTCTTGGTGTACTATGCAGTGATATTTCATCATACGTAAATTTTGGGAGGCAATTGCATCGTCTTCTATTAATTTCACAAGTCCATCTCTTTTACCTATCATCGCCGGGGTACCATCAGTAGCTATACCAGATATGTTCACAATGGACAAAGAAAATCGCTTTAACGTATTTTTCACTGCTTCGTATAAATCTCTAGATTTAGTTGTGTCTTTTAATGGCACAAAAGAAGCCATTTCTTCAGTGATATTATATTCGTCATCAATACCTCTAATAAAAATTGCCAATTGAGCTGTATTAGTAGCATCAGTACTTTCGTCTATCGCCAAAGCATAAAATTTAAAATTAGCAGCTCTACTCTCCAAACCTTTTTCGATAGATTTTCCTATTTCATCAATTCGCCTGGCTATAGTCTGGTGAGACAAACTGATTTTAGAAAATTTCCCTTTTTTATCAGGGCAAATTATATCTGCCACGCTTTCCATACATTGCTTAATAAACTCACCATCGGCATACGGTTTTGATTTTTTTTTTTTTTTTTTTTTTTTTTTTTTGCTATCAGGTTTGCAACCACATAACTAGCTTTTACAATAGAATCCGTTTCAGTTGTTATTTTTTTTTTAAAAAAAAACTTTGCTGAGATGATAAACTTTTTTTCAGTTCCGCTATTTTGTCTTTACGACACATTCCTTGATACGCACTAAATTTCGCAGCATGTTTTTGCGTGTAATGCCTTTTCAAATTGTAGTCTTTGAATACTGGCACAAATTCCCTACAAATTAAACAGATTGCCTTAGTATTTGCCTCGACAATCGTGATAACAAAAAGTAGTCATCTGTCCACTTTTCGTTGAACAAACTTCCTTCTATAAATTTTTTTTTTTTTTTTGGTTCGGTTTTCTTTGGAGACGCTGTGGAAGCCATGCTGGAATAAAAAAAAAAAAAATGGATTGAAAATTAGAAAGCTAGGGTTAATAATCACCAAATCGCCAAATTTTTACTACTAAAAAAAATTACTCGCCAAATCGCCACAAACACACGTCACGTCTGCACCTTTCTTCGGTGTCAACTCGACTGTTTACAAGTGCACATTGAAAGCCGTACCAGCGTACCCATGGCGCACATAGAGAGACATCTATTGCGTGGTAAAAGTAGGAAGCGAGAGCACTAGCACATCATTTATTATGTCGAGAAGTAACTACTCGCATGGGTATCATTTTTGAATAAAAACAATTATTTGAGAATGATTTTAGGAACGTGTTAAATTTTTGAATTTAACACGTTCCTAAAGAACGTGTTAAATTCAAAAATTCATCGCTTATAAATTAATAACATGTTAAAATCGTATTTGTAGTATTATTCATGGTATTTTTAGTCGCAATCTCATAAAGTTTGTAAGTTTACGATTTTTTGTTGGGCCGCAGGTTGGACAAGCCGGTTGTAAGTGTATTGTTGATAAAGGCAGTGGTGGTTGAATGAATCAATTGAGTTCTCCCTTTACAGCCAGCAGCCTATGGGTTTTAATCACGATGCTGACTGATTCCTTAAGCGGTAAATGAGTTTCATCAGCCTATGTGACGTCGTACATTGCTTATTACAACTTAAAGTGACATGATAAAGATTATAGTTAATTTTCGGAGCAATTTCTGGTTCATTCAGCCCCTTCGAAGGTGGTGTTTCCAAAAATAAAATTAAATTAAAAAAATATATAGATGTCAGTTTGGATGAAGAATACTTGGAATAATTATTTGCAAAAAGTAACATTAGACATTCACTGCGTTGTGATGTGAGAGAGATTGGGCAAGTCGGTGTGAGAAGAACGTTTGATTAACTGAGTCGTGACCTTTCAAATTAAACAACAAATTGTGTGTCTCTTCTTGAATACATTTGACATATTATACCAAATATCAACAGTCTTCTAAACAGAATCGAAGATTTTAGAAAAACAATTCCAGATTTGGACATATTTTATTCTATTAATAGGCAGAGAATATTCCTCCCCCCCCCCCACAAAAGGAACCTAGTTTTTAGTTGTTATAGAAGTTAGTTATGACATACTTTTTACGAAGAAATATTATTTTTTTCTTATCCTAAGAAACATTTTACCGTGTCTAGAGATCTGGGTATTATTGAATGTAAACAGAGGCGTAAAAATATTTTACAAGAACTAGGACAAGAATCGGTTTATTAACATTGCGGTTCAAACAAAACATGATTTTCTCCTTTATTGGCGAACAATACAGAGCTCGGCATATATTCTAAAACTGTTGTTTGTGCAGTGCAAGTTTGTCAAACAAGAAAGAGGAATGTAACGTACATCATTCGAAAAACTGCAAACAGGATTTGTAGATTTGCTGAATAATGCGATAAAAAATTTACCAGAAATATTATAAAATAGAAATGTGCCTATGTAACTATCCTAGTCATGCAAGATCGAACAAACAGAGTTAGCCCTTCCTCGCCTTTTCGGAACTATACATGAATTCTTAAATATTTTTAAGCCTTTGAAAAACAACTATAGAAATTAGTCTTAGGTTGTCAGAAACCCCTGTTTTTTACTCTTTTCTTTTATACATATTTTTAGAAAATAGTGGTCAGATAGGCCAACATTTATTCTAGAGTTACGACCTTATTTAGCTTTTTTTTTTTTTTTCCAGTAAGATATTTTGAAAACAGGAATATCGCTGTGTTTTCTTAAAAATGCTTCTTTTTACTAAAATACAACGAACATATGAACGAGAGAGAGAGAGAGAATTACTGCAGACAAAACAATTGAGAAGGTTGTAACTAAAATGTTTTCCATTGATATATACAATAAATATATACCATACAGTATCTGTAGGCTGTACTAGCAAATTAGCTAACCTTGTTTGTATCCAGGATTCATGGCAGATCAGTTATAACATGGAAAAGAAAAGAATATAACAATTCATTCAAGACAAGCTGCGAAGGTTTTAGATACAAATTTATCATCACACCTTTTTAATAATTATTATTTTCAGTCTATAGTTTCTTATAGGATATGAAGAATATAATATGTTGTATTTTTCATCGTTTATAATTTTCCCATGTATCTCTGTAAACCTATGAAATATTTCTTCGCTTTATAGTTAACCCTATAAAGCGAATACAACCCAAATACAAGGCTTCATCTCGTCAGAATCTCTGTGCAAATTATTTTATACCAGGAGTGATGCAGGGATCTGTAGCTCTTATCCTGTTTTTAGTTATAACTGAGACAAATAAGACCCATCTAACAAGACAATTGCAAGGTTAATAGAGAATGTAAAGCAGTTTTATGGCAGCAAAAAAACAGCTTAAAGATATATTAATCTAAATAAATCCGTTGCATTTTAGATATCCAAAACTAAGTAAATAAACAAATGATTTTAACAGAATAGTAACAAAATAAACCCTTTATATCCTACTGCTTTCAACTAACGAGTGCTAAACTTAGATTATTATTTAGGGTAATTTTGTAAAATCGGAATCTGTTGGCGCACGCACACACACACACATAGCATCCTATTACTTACGTAATAAATCAATTATCACAAATTCTTTGAAATTAATCACACCATGTGTAGCGCGGTACATTTTGTGTATTTTCCTTACACCCAACAGTAACCAATCAATATCACATAACTCAGTACGTGGTGAAAGTGCTTTAAAACCAAGCAAAATATCATTATTTATTGATCCAAACATTTACTACGCATAGAAATTTTATTATTGAAGTTTAATGTTAAATAATTCGTTTAAAAGGCTGTTTTCAGTAAGCCTTCTTTAGCCGATTTCTATTCTCTTATTTTAATCAGTAATTGAAATTATGAGGAATCTTCAATTCAAGTCGACCGACTGCATTCCGTATTTTGCAGGTGTCTTCGAGCCGCACCCAAAGTTTTTAACCGCCAATTTTCTTTCATATACGCCGCCTATTCGAGGAATTATGGTATTTAGTAAATAAAGAATAAAGTAAAAGAATGGAGGGAACAAAAAAAAAAAAAAAAAAAAAAAAAAAAAAAACGGTCGCAAGTTTGAGACTGATGAAATAAAGTGGCACAGATTTCGAAACGAGACGAGTAATCGGTATTAGTACAAATTATCCCCCCCTCCTGTTTTAATTTTGTCAATGATCAGATTTTCGAGTTGGATGATGTTTTTCAAAATTGGTACAGTGGATAGCTGAAGAGTTAAAAATAATCCAGCAGTGCTCTATATACTGAAGACGGTAGTGGTCTCCCACCGGAGATTAAACTCATCTACCACTTAAGCACCTTCATAGATATCCATGCCACAACTGGATTCGAACCCACAGCCTGTGAGTTAGCAGAGATGCCAGACAGATGCAATTGATAAAGACGATCAAGGTTGTTAATCGTTTTTAATTAGTTCTTGAAGAAATATCACAAAGAACTTGTCACACACTGGAATCCTGATAGTAATAATAAACTTCCAACAGCATAAAGACACATTCGGAGTCAATAATAGACAAAGATGTATTGCATGCTGCTATCAACAGTGTGCATTATAAGCAGAACAAAGTGCACCTCCGTCTTTTGCAAAGATATTTCTTTGACTACATAAATGAACAGCATTTCTTTTATTGTCAGAGCTGAAGCATACAATAAAGAATAATAAAATTTTCAGTCTTGAGACATAAAATATAATTAAAAAAAAAAAATTGGCTGTTTGATGGATCTCTAACGAGCAATAATCATAAATGTAGATACATTTCAGAACTCCTTTTTAATCCGAAAGAGATAGAAACCAACTTACTTAACATCTAACGATAAACGATTTCAACAAAATCAAAACATTTATAAATATAAATAAACCACTGATGTATGAGTGCCACCTAGCAGAATTTCCTTATAGTCCTTATAAGGACTGGCTTAAAGGGGCGAAGCAAGAATGCTTTTCATATTCCCCGTTATCTGTAGAGGACTGTGTAGGGATAAGGTGTTATTGAGCAATTAAGGCTCTGATCATGGCAGGAGGGTAACAGCAATAGCGGAGCCTCAGTTAGAACTTCATTGGCTACAGCATTGCCATCCGTTACCCTCCAATGGTATTGGATTGAATGAATCAATCAATCACTGCATCTCACGGTCGATTGATCCATCCCTAGCAGAATTTTTGTTACGAAACAACTAATAAGTGATACAGTAATAATAAATAAAAAGGTGTATTAAATATATTAAGCATATCTATTTATTATCATAAACATTTAAATTTAATTTCAAACATATCAAAAATATAACAAATGTACATTTTTATTTAATTTCATTTGAGATATATTTAATAAAGTAATCCAAATATTGTACAGAGATTACTAATCGGTTTTTTTGTATCTATTTCTGTTCGTATTGCTTGCGCGTTATTTTGAAGCTTGGGGTTTCTGTTATATTTTTTCTGTGGATAATGTTACAGGCTAAATAACACTTCGTGAGTATTATAGAGGCATTTAAACACCCTAAGAACCGCTTTAACTTCCATTTGCGTGTAAGTTGAAGAGGTTCTTAATATTAACAGACTGTATTTGGATAAATGCATTCCTAAATCTTTCTAAAAAAGAAGTCGCATTAGATTTTATTAGACTGGTTTTTGGAAAGTAAAAGATAAATATTATAGGAAAATTAAAATATTAAATGAAACTGTGGATAAATATTACTAGAATTTTTAACACTTCGTTGAATTAGCATATCTTCAGCTTTTCACCGATAACATTTGTTTCGAAATTGAAATTTGTATTATAAAAAAAAAAAAAAATAGATAGAAGTTGATACCTTTATATTCAAATACAATTTCGCAATATTTGTTTACAGATCGAGACGGCATTATGATCGACTTCATAGTTTCAGAACCTGTGGAATTCAAATGATTTTTATTTTATCAGAAAATGAATTACTTTTTATTTTTTACAAAAAAAAAAAGTTTCGGGTATACACATTTAGTCAATCACTTAACACGAAAATGAATAACTCCATTATAAAGTAATGACTTGGAATTTAGATACATTTTGGGATAGGGAATCCTCACTAAAATATAAAATAAACTCAGTTTCAGTCCAGATTGGATAATATCTAAAATGACAGGTTAGAGATTGAATATATGTAAGCTCTGACGATCTAGTGCTAGTCTGATTATAAACTATGAATGAGCTTGATGTGATTCGCTGCGCATTTTTTTATTGACTTTGAACATGTATATCGTATAGCTAAGAATATGTATTTAAACAAGTAATGCAAATCTTAGTATGACGTGAAATACTCACTTAAATCGATTAATATAATTATTTATTAATTATTGAGCTTACAAAAATCGTCGATATATATATATATATCTTCAAATGTAGAATTGATTAGAATGTATTTATACGCTATTTTCTTTTTTATATAAATTTAAAATATATATGTGTTTCAAGTCGTTATGAGTATATGGGGTGGAATAATAGACCGTGAGATGCGGTGATTAATACTCTTGGAGGATAATGGATGGCAATGCTGTAGCCAATGAAGTTCTAACTGAGGCTCGGCTATTGCCGTTACCCTCTTGCCATGATCAGAGCTTTAATAGCTCAATAACACCTTATCCCTACACTGTCCTCTACAGATAACGGGGAAGACGAAAAGCATTCTTGCTTCGCCCCTTTAAGCCAGTCCTTATAAGGACTATGAGTATATTTTAGTTTATTATAAAATTAAAATATATAATCTGTATATAAGGTTGAAATAAAATAAAATATTTAAGAAAACAAATATAAAGTTGTCTATCGCTAGATTGGAGAGATTGATTAGGTATTTGATTAGGCATTATCAGATATTTATTATATTATATACACCATACAATAAATTGTATTTTATTTTTGTGAGTGTTGTGGTAATATTTGTGTAGTAATGTGGATTAGACCTCCACATTACTACAGAGAAAAAAAGAAATAAAATTGACGAATTTGCAAGGCAGGTAACTAAACTATACCCCCCCAGTGCAGTGGCTTGAACATTCACCGATTCGAAAACTGATGTGGACATTATCGAAACGTGTCTGTACTTAAGGGAATATTTTCATATTTCAAATGCATATTTTTGAGCATTTGTAGCGCTCTGTAAATTTCCAACCCATTGAACAGCAGGTTGTGCAAAAGCAATGTCAAATGTGATTACTTTAGACGAGTCTGTTTTATGATCAATAACTTCATGAGGTGGCTCTGATCTTCGAATGTTGGAATTATGCGTATTTACTTGGCCACTTATGAAATTCAGCCTCATCAAAAAAAGAAAGAAAAAAAGCAGACTGATCTTCAGAATCACGTTTGTGGCAATTTCACGCAGAATATTTTCTCCTAGAGCTACAGTTTTTGCGGGTTAATATGATGGTGGCTACAGCTTATGATCAAACGAATCGTAAACATTTATGAAAGATATTCTGGATGATGACTCTAGGTAAAGTGAATCGTCTACTTATCTTTTTTTTTGGATAGAAATGACCAGACTCCTAGGAAGTGACTCCTACATGAGTTCAGTATTTTCTTTTGATTTTCTTGGACTTTCAGAAAATCTATTCCGAATAACTTTTTTCTTTTTCCTTCCACTAACTTTTGATTCCATGTCACTGGGAATTGCAAATTTGCCATAATAAAAATAATTATATATTGAACACGAATAACACTTAAATTTTTTTGAACAAAAGGAGCATCCATAGCTCTCACAGTATTGGCCAATGATGCCTTTGATTAGAAAGACCTGGGTTCCAATTTCATCTAGAACTGGAGGGAAAAGATACCTTATAAGTTTATATTATTTTATTTTTATTTCTTTTTTATTTGATTTGAACGAGTTTTTTTGGCCGCAATTAAAATAAAAGCTTATGATATTCTGCTGACCAGCCCTCCGAGATCCACATAGTCTTTTATACGTGTTCATTGAGGAAATATATGCATATTCTAGCTACGAAATGATGTAGTGGGGAATTAGATCAGGGATCCTCCTTTTAGAGAAGAAACATGAAATCCCTCCCTTCCCCGGTTCATGCTTTCAATAAACAAGGTGGTAGCCTCATACACTACCATGGTGACGAAAATCACCCACTACCAAAAAGTCTATTCCAAGTATTTATATAATATTTGGATACGAATATTATACAATGGCTAGCCATTCTGGAAAGCAGAGTAGCTAGCCATTGGAACAATGGCTAGCTACTCTGCTAGCTAGCCATTGTTCCAATTTAAAGTACCGTTTAAATTATTTCATTTAAAAGAGTGGATTATGTATTCTTTTCTTTCCTGTTTTTTTTTTTTTTTTTTTTTTTTTTCAATCTATTTTCAAGCCTTCCTTTTTGTATCAATGGTTGTACTAGTTTCATTCGTCTTGAATGTCTTAGCTTTGTTAAATAAATAGTGATATAAATTTGATTAATACTATATAATGTCATTAAATGTTATGAAAGACTTCTTTATATATATATATCACTGTAATAAATCGCGGATTCTAGACTCAAATACATTGAGAACAGAAGTCTTCTCCAACAAAAATTTCGAGTAATTAATGTCGCCTTTCCACATATAACCACAAATAGCGCCGAACTAGACTTTAGTTTTAGAATCTGGCTTGGCTTAGAAACAGGGAGAATATCCCCATCTCTCCTTTTCCATAAGAAGAATTAGATAAATATACGACATAGCTAAAATAAAGAAAGCTTAGAATTTAATGTTAATGTGAACAACACAATTGAGGGGAAAAAAAAACTGGTAAGCGAGAGAAAAACAAAGTGGAGGATTTTTGAATTCCTAAAAATTAAGCAATAATAAAAAACAAAAACATTATTTCACAAAAATTCTTATTATAAAATGAGCATTTTTGTTTTATTCAAAGAAGATTCGTCGATTTACTATTCGTATTCAAATAATCATCAAACCTATCTTGATGAGATCAACTTTATTTTTCCAGTTTTCTTTTTCTAGGCTTTCAGCGTATCTCCCATTAAGTTTTATATATCTCTGTTAGTTCTAGAACAAAATGAAAGTGTATAAAATGAAAGAATACAGAAAAGAAGCCTATTTCTTGTTAGGAAGTGCCACGAGAAACTGTTAAGGAAAAGACAGCGTTAACGAGTATCTAGAGAGATAGAAAGCCGCCAGCGTCGAAGTGTACAATACGCACTGGATCGGGAAGCGAACTGACTAATTGTCGCTAGCTGTTTCCAGTTCGTTACAGAATCCTCTTGTTAGCAGTTGAAGCCAGCCAGCTGTGTTTTATTGGTCAGTCTCCAGCGCGTTTTCTTTTTCTTTCCCTGCTTCTGCTACCGAATTTGGACATTTAGCTTTAAATGAGAAAGGATGGAAAGAATTAAAAAAACGGCTTTGCTAATCCTAGATAATTGCTGTTAAGGGCAAAAGCACTTGAATTTTAAAATAGTTTTCTATTCATCCTAAACTTAGCTAACCATATATTACAATAAAAGAAACAAGTTACCTACAGAGTAGCCAAGAAATGAACACATAACTGTACTGATCATTTAATTTATATTATCCCATAGAAACTAGCGACATCTATGTCGATTTGTTTTCATTATACATAAATAATTATTATGCGAACAGAAATTACTTAATCACGAATAAATACTTCAGATATATTTGTCGCCATCATTATTTCTCTGTTATTGCATAAACATTAGCGACATCTGTGTGTCAGTTTGTTTTCATTATACATAGAATAATCATTGTGATAACTGAAACTGCTTAGGTCTCTGATGGAACATATAGACAAAGTTTATAGTATTATTATAGCAAATATCTAATACATCACTACATTAAGAATTAGAATAACATTAGTTTATTTATTTGTTGATTGATTATTATTTATTTTTTGAAAATTATTCCGCTTGTTCCACAAAATAATATAATATTTGAGGTTAAAGTCCATACACCACTAAAAATTATTATTAATATAAATACATTATGAGATCTAAACATTAAGAGAATATAAGAATAAGAAAACAGTGTGTTAACTAGCATTAATACTAAGGAAGATCTGAAACCTACATATATAATATAATACAGGGTGTATACCTAAATTGATCATATCAGACGGCTGAAAACCAGTGGATTATAAAAGATTTTCTAAATAATTAAATATAAGTAAATATTTTTTTTCTCATACATCGGAAACTTTTCTAGTGTAAGAAAGAAAAAGGCTTAAAGTTAGAAGAAAAGAAAAACTATCTGAAAATATCAATGAATAATGGAAATCCGGTGCTGCCATTCGTTACTTTTCATTCGTTTCCTTCTTAAAGAACTTTTCATGTGTGATATTTCAGTTTGTTGATAGCAAAGATGAGTCACTGATTCTTCCGGCTGAGTGGAACAGAAAACTGGAAATTAGAGGTCATGTGTTTGATGGGGACCACACAATTAGAGGTCCTTGATATTCTCACTCCAGTAATCTTAACTTTTACTTACTGCAAAACCAATATAGAACTGATTAAACAATGGTAAAATAACGAATTAAATTATTGTTCCCCATCATTTCACTGTTATCTGCGCTTATTACTATATTACTATTTCTATTTATATTTTATTATTATATCTAAATATTTCTATATATCATTATTATATTACTATTTCTATCTATATATTATTATTATATTACTATTTCTATCTACATATCTATATATTATTATTATATTACTATTTCTATCTACATATTATTATTATATTTTACTATCAGTTATGGGAATTCCTGCTTAGTAGTAGTCGTTCTACCAATTTTTATTTATATTTAAATTCATTATTACAGCCGTCTCCATTTCTAATAAAAGTCGTATTAATAAAGAAAAAGGGTGTACTATTTCGATTTACATATAATTAAAGGTTACTTATCTAAAATATTTATAAAATCAAAAGTAATATTAAAATTTATGTTTTCTTTTTTATTTCAGCTTAAATATAATATTCAATCATATAATATTCAATCTTTATATATGAGCATAAAAATAAAATATACCACAAACATCGCATTGTATGATAATAATCATGTATTATGCATCCAATGTTATTTTATTTATACAATGATCATGGCGCTCTCTTACGTTAGATATGCTAATACTACCCTAGAAATTGGGGGCGGGGATTTGCAGTTTCATAAAATGGTTAGAGATTCCCGCTAAAGGGAATTTATAAAGACATTCAGTATAGTGGCAATGTTTTTACTGGTGGGGGAGCCAAACTTTCTAAATTCCGGGTTAAGTTTATGGCTACAGTATATACCTACGCCATTGAAGATTTCGCACATGCGCACAAAATCCGAAACATCTGCTAAAAGACCATCATAATAGCTATCATTTGGTAGGGGTGTGTGTGTGGGGGGGGGGTAATCGTACTCACGCTTAAAAAGACTCTCACCGCTGAAAAATAAACACATCATAGGAATGTCTGTTGATATTCTGCCAATTGATATAACTTAAATACAAGGCGCAGTACAGAGTGAATTTTTATATTTTATAACAACTGCGAGAGAAAAAAAAATCTTAAATGTAGATCTATTGCATCTATGAGATTCATGCATCATCTTTCACGCTCAGTAGATATCAGATCTCCATTCTACCATACGTACATAATAATGTCGCAGTGTTTCTTTAAACGCTTATAGATCAGTATCGTAAACGGACCTTTCTATGTTTATTGTGATGGATTTCAAAATGGAATGAGGACATCTCAGTTAGAAAGGTAAATTAGAACTCTGTTAAAACTTGGATGTTGTACACATGGAGAAGATTCCGTGCTCAATGATTACTGATCACATAGTTACATTTTTTTTTCTCCTTTATTTTTTTATTTTTTTTGTCCATGTTAGAAGATATATACAGAAGGCGAATGTATGGTTAAGCCTTGCTATGTTATCCGAATTGACGTCTGTTGAAGGATATGTGGAGTTGAAATTACACTGTTCCTATTATATATTATTATATAATTATAGTGTGTGGTCGATATTAGAACAACGCTTTATCAGATCATTCCATCAAAACCGTTTAACGCAAGAGCCAACGTGAGCATTCGCCGTTCACATGTCGTGCCTTTAGTTGGGAATTACGGAACAAAAATTACTCGCTTAAAAAACGTCTTACTGGTGAGCTATCTTACCCAAGACTCGGCCAAATCCCCCTTCGGTTTTTAGGGTCTCTTATCTAAGCGGCTACAGTTAAGGTAAAGATCCATATCACTGCTTGTTGTATAGACAAGAAAGACACAGTATAATTACAACCACGGAGATAGATAATGGGGTATAGTTTTTCTCAGGGGCAATCCAACGACCTTTGACCCGGTGACCTAATGCATTCCTTGAACCACGTAAAGAATGAGGTGATGATGGGAGGAGAACGCAATAGCCTTACTAAAGGTCACGGTCAGTAAACTAACTCTCTCTCTGTGTCTCTCTTTCTGGGCTTCCCACTTCGCAACTTGGCGGCATTTTGACTGTGTCCAGTTTTCGTTTACTGTGTCATGACACCAATGGACCTTTCCGTCCCCCACCCTACTGAGGTGCCTACTACACTTTCTCCTTCGAAGTCGTTCATCATATTCGTCTCGAAAAGCCGTAAATCGAGTTGTGTGGTCCCCATCCGTAGGCAGGGAGTGGTGGGGTCAGGTGCATACATACGCTTGCCGACAGCAGTAATACAGTGCCCTAAGCTTGGACGGGCGGGAAAGGATGACCCTCGTAGGTTTTAGGGGCAGAACACAAAGTACACGTGTAGAACATTGTCTCCACCCTGTAACTTGCTGAGCCAGTAAATCTTCTTCCAATAAGACGATAGCCGATGTAGGATAAGAGACAGAAAGCACTCAGGGTTGGTGATTGACGAACATGTGTTTCTTCTTTTTTTTTTTTAATACCCTTGATGAGGATAGATATTAGTACGTTCTTAATCAATTTGCATATGGTTTACATCAACTCTATTTGAATGGAGAGAGAAAAATCCAACAAAAAACGGTAAATAGAAGCAATTAATATATATTTCCCATTGCTTTTATGCGTTAGACCGAATACAGAAAGGTTGCATTGCAATTAGGGAAAAATAATAAAATATATACTGATTATTGATCGTAAACAAAGAGGCTAAAATGATCACAATAAATATAGTCTAATTATTCCTAGATTTCGTTGCTAATAGCAACGAGGTCTAGCAAAAAAAAAAAAAAATGTTAATAACAATCTATTAACAAATATTGTTGATTTCCTTTCTTGAAACATCCGATGGTAATCTTTTTGTGACAGATTCCATTTCTAAAAATAGAACCTCTCACAAATATATAGGCATATATATCATATAAAATATATTAATATATGATATAATATATTTCATATGTAAAATAAAAAAAATGAATCAATATATTCGTTTCAAGACTTTTACTCAAGATATATTTTCAGAGTTCTTCTACATCCTCTCTCTCTCTCTCTCTCTCCGGAATATTCATATATTTGTCTTGTTAAAAACATGCTTGCATGACATAATTGTTGATTTTCTTTATGAATAAATACGATCAAAGCTCTCAAATTTTTGTTCTTATCATTTACAATTCATTCACCATAGCAACCAAGTTCAGGAATTCCTATAATCTGCAAAATCAGAAACATCTTCAAAAGAAAAATGATTATTAGATACGCATTATCATCTTTCTCTTTCCCCGCACACTAATCTAATAGTTCTGATATACCCAAGTTTGGATTTTCCCATTGCCATCTGGGATACCTTTTGGTTGCAACAATCATCGCTAATCTCTCCAATGGAGATACCAGCTTTTAGTTCCCTGAAAAGGAGATTCTTAGCCAGCACCTATAGCCGTGTGAAGATAAATCATTGGCACTAGGGGTTCTTTGGAAATGTGAGAGCACAACTGGATCACGTTACCAAAACGAAGCACTTCAAAGATTGCCTTTCTCTGAGTTACCAAGACTCAGTTTTCGAATTAAATCATAATTTGTATAGATTAAGGATTGCTTACAAAAAAAAAAGAAGAAATGATTGTCGAATAGTTTTGAAAAAAAAGATTGATTTTTGGATCGAAAATGCAAGTATTGGGGGGGGGGAAATGTTCGTAGATAGCTTTACAAATCAAATGTCGGGATAGGCATTCCTACGATTTTTTTTTTTTTTTTTTTTTTTTTTTTTTTTTTTTTTTTTTTTATGGCGGTCGCCGGGTCGACCCTCCCATTTTTTTTCTTCTTTTTCTGCGGATAGATGTGCGTAACATCATGTACACATACCACAAGAACATTCGGCTCTTTGTGTTGCTGTCAACTGCAGTCCATGTTTCTTCAAAGAGCAACTTTTGCGAGAATGACACCGAGAAACATCAAATACTTTGGGCGCGTGTTTGACCCTGTTTCCTTTCTTTCTTTATTTATTTTTAGCTCCCCATGTTCTGGATCGGTTGTTCTGTTTGTTTATTTAAGCATTTACAACTACGACTCTATATATTTATTGAATGGGATGATTGCGTTTCGTTTTAGCACATCTAGCAAAAGAGCGGAACTTTAAGTCTAACATTATGGTGTTGACAGCTCAACCGAGCTTAACATATTATAAAGTGGGAGAGATTGTTATTTGTCAAAAATACTTGAAGGTGGTTATCGAGACTATCGCAGAAATCTGAGCAAAGCGAAACACTTTTTCCAAAAAACGCAAGATATCATAAATGGATTCCTTTTTTGATTTGTAAATGATTCATTCGAAGAAAACACTCTTAACTTCCTTTTGCTAGAGGTTTATCAGACGTTGAACTACTAACCATTCTAACCTCAGTTTTGTAACAGGAAAAACCTTTAGATTGTAGTCTAAATAGATTGCTATAGTTGAAAGCAGTTCAAAGCTCAAATTAATCAACATAAAATGAATATCATTAACCTGAGCTTACCGAGAATCGTTTTTTTTTTTTTTTTTTTTTTTTTTTTTTTTATAACACACGCAATGCTTAACTCAGGGAATCTCAGGACGGATAGACAAATTGAACAGAGGTGGACGCATAGCGTGAGTCTAATCTCTTTCCCCATTTCATTCCCCCCATTTTTCTCCAGGTCACTGATTGATCGTAGACGAGAGGGTTAAGCAGACAAGTCAATGTGCAACCACGCCCATTTTACTAAGCACGGAAAAGAGACCAAATCGATTTCAGGTGTGTTGTTTCGCCAAATGCTAGCGACAGTTCTAATTTGGCAGGTAGTCACACTAAACAGCATGTAGCAGGTGTGAGGTTTTAATCGTTGAAAGCGGGGAAGCACATCTCCCTTCCCCCTCCTCCCCCCCAACCCTCCCTCACAGCTCGCTCAAGCCAGCGATTGTACAGTAACACTTAACACCAAGCAATAGAGAGAGAGAGAGAGAGAGAGAGAGAGAGAGAGAGAGAGAAATGCGCGGAAAGACCCTTTTCGGAGACAGCTCCCGACAATTTCGTTGTTTCTCTTGGCGGAGATAAGATACTTTAATGAACATAACTTCGCTCACCACTGACATCGAGTGAGTGGCGGGATCGCCGGGTCAAGGGCCAAAGCCCTTCAATCGATTGAATATCCCCCCGCCTCTTTCTCTGTGTTTGCTACCGATGTCGGTATGTGTCGCTTTCTGACAAGCGGAGTTATGAAGATTGAAAGATCTGGGGAGCCGCACTCGTATTCTAGGACAATTATGTCGATAAAATGTTTTTCTTTTGAATCAACGGCAACAAAAAAGTGGTTTTTATAAATACAGCCCACAAATAACTGAGGTTAACTGCGAATGGATAATAACAAAGCTTGAAAGAATCTAGTCTATTTACCTTAGGCTTAAGTTTCACTGCATTATAGCTTTGACGTCCACCTCGGGCTTAGAGTGTCATAAATGACCCGGACTGCTAAGATATTCATAATCACAAAATCATTGATGTAGAGTAGTGGTCTTGCCAAATTCTGACCCGCTAGCTTCTTTTATTGTGAAGAGTAAAGGGCACACCCTATTTTTGTAGCACACAGGTGAATAGCCTGATATTCAGTCGCTAGGCTAGTAGAAAACATAATTGCTGCAAAGAGAAAAAAAAAAATGTAATCGTTGCAATATAAAATATAGGCCATTATTTAATGTATATAATGTAAAAGAAATATATCTTGTTTTTTTATATTAACTATTTCCTTAGAACATACAGTATTTTTTACTCATCTTTTACCCATCATTTTTATAAAAAATCAAATTTTTCAAATAAAAGTGCATGAAAAAATTACCGCACTCATCCTCAACCTCCACAGATTTTCTCCTATTTTCTCATATAATAACGAAAATTTTCGTCAGCCGATATCCTATAAACACTCTTACAGAAGTTTATAGACCACTATAACATTATCTCCTCCTCCTCATATTTACCAGTGTCTAGTTCACATACTCCCAATCTGTCATCATAATCTACATTCCGTAATCCCGATATAATCTTTCTAACTCTTCTTTATTATAAAATATGAGTAAATTACTCGAACATGACTTCCGTTTAGTAAACTTACGCTATTATTTGCAAAGTATAGCTTTTCTTTGAACCTATTTCTGTATGTCAGTTTTCACAAACTTTTCTAAAATCATCACTCATTAATTGAACAATTGCATCTGTTTCTACACAAAGGTATCGTTTGCATTCACTTACGTTTTTCTTTTTTCCCCTTTTACTTGCAGCATGGCAATTTTTTTTTTCGGGGGGGGGGGGGTTGCCTTTAACCTGCATTGAAAATTTCTTTCGATATTCTACCTTTTGCTTCCTTACAGTCCTTTTTTTTTTTTTCTAACAAAAATAAAAGTATGGCTTAGAAGTATTCTATGTTGTATTAATATTTACAATAAATAAATTAATACTAGGATAAATCTTAGAAATATTCTAAGTTTACCCTATTATAAATTTATTTATAATAGGGTAAATAATAGGGAAGATTTACCCTACTGTAAATTTATATATATATATATATATATATATATATATATATATATATATATATATATATATTACATTAATTGATTAATTATATTAATTAATTAATTACACATTGTATTAATTACTAATATTTATTAATAATAATGTTATATTATTAATAATTATAAGATGAGGATGTGTTTAGTAATATGTAGTTTGATTTTAATTCAATACTTCAATTTCATTCGTACAAAGCATAATATCATGCTGTAGAATGAAGTTTTTTTTAACAGATGTCGTTTAATATAAGTATTTTGTTTCGCATAAAAGGAATGCGTGAAATATTATTAAGCATAAACAATTTTACATTGTCAAAAATGCGTAGTTTTCAAAGTTGCTTACCTACAGCGCCAAATAATTTCCATCACTGATTTAGAAGAAACTAGCAACGTATATGAAAAATAAAATTAAAAAAAAATAAATGATTATTATTATTATATTGAAGTTTACATGATACTTGATATCGATTTCCTGTATCAGCATACAAAAATCAGATAACAATAAATGCGAATTAGGCTTAGCAAGTGATTTGTAATTTACAACAAAAGAAAAACAGTTCTGGTTTTGATCACTTTGGCCAAATTCCATTCTCCTCTCAGAATAGTTAGGTAATTCTTTTTTAAGCATATTAAGCTTTATTCGAAGCATCGTGCCACAGTTTCTCTCTCTCTCTTAAAAGCAATTTTAAGCGTTTTAATCGCCTTGTCTCGTACACAATATGTATTCCCATTGAATAAAAGTCATGGAAAGGGGGGGGGGGAGAACAGATATAGAAAAGGGGCGAATTGATGATAGACAGTACAAAGTGTTAAGGAAAAGAACGGAAAGGAACCCGACATTAACACAATATTAAAAGGGAAACCTGTTGTGAAAGGCACAACAATGACCTTTGACAACGTCAAGGCCTCTTTTTTTTCCTTTTCTTTTTTTTTTTCTCCTTTCCCCCTCTAACGAAATGAAATACCAGACAGGTATTGCAATACAAGTGAAGAAACAAGTTATTAAAAAAAAAAGGTTAAAAAAATCGGGGTAGTCAGAACTAAAATATCTTTAAGACAGACAGGAAAGATCAGTTTGTACTCCAGAAAAGTAGTGACAATGAAAACAGAAAAAAAAAAAAGTTACCTCCCCCCCCACTCTTTGTCGAGAGGTGCTGAAAGCCCCAGTGTTTAACAGCGATCATAGGAGGATCCTCACATCACCCTTTTCTATAAATGTCTTGCTACAACTCGGTGACTACACAGGGTCGGCTTTTGTATAGCGAAAATGGGCCTTGCGCCAAGTCCCAGTAGCGAACAAGACAAACTGAAGTAGCAAAGCTGGTAGCGGACGGTGCGGAGATAGGTTTCTTGTCTAGTGTGTTTACAAATAAGTGGCATGATTGTGAACAGAAACTCCCGGTTCCGCTTGGAAGATGTGTTCTAGAATGTGTGTGTGTGTACACGTGTGGAAGGATTTCTGCAGGGTGGCTGTAACAGGTCCGTCCTACTATGTTGGGAGCTATCATTAAGGCTCATTTACACCAGGTCGGTATTGGATGTCTTTGTACCCCTGGTCACGGAGCGAGCTTCCATTATCCTACCTCCCCTACTACAACCTCAGCTGGGGAGTTTGAAGGAGTGGTTGTTGGGAAGTTCGAGTTAGACTTCAAGGCAGTTCTCTGTATTAAAAGAATACACACTTTGGTGTAAAGTGAAGATAAACAGAAGGCCTTTAGATATTTGAATACTTGATGTATGATGGCCGCTATTGTTATGCAATGCTTTGAGAGAAAATTCTAGGTCCATTTCAAATAAAGTTGAAATACTAACCATTGTTATATGACGTCGAGAAATGCCAGGGAGGGCACGTGGTGTATATTTCAATGCATTCACCTTGTTATCATTGTTGGGTGACATCACTTCTCTAGAATATACAATTGCAAATATCTGTTTCATTCAAATGATCCATTTCGATTTATATTTAATTTTATATTATCCTAATGCAAATTATGAAATAAGCGTATATAGCAAAATGCTTGCTATAATAATATGTATTAGAAATTAATTTAGAGAGGTATACAATAAGCAAGAGAAGGAAAATAAAAAAACAATCTTACTTTAAAACTAACTGACCCCAACAGCTTATTATTTTTATTACACATAGCACTGTTAGAGGGCGCTATTTCTTGACTATGAAAATATTATGTAGAGTAATAAAGTTATAAATCATGCAAAGAAATTTCTAAACCTATCTTTTATTAATATATTAATAAATATATTAATATTTATTAGGTAAGATAGTTCGTGATGATATACTACCAGAAAATAAAATAAAAAAAAAATATATGATACATTTAAGAAATAATGTGTATCTCGTAGTAAGACTGCCAAAAAATTTGCCAAACCTCTACAAAAATAATAAAATAACACATAAATAAAATATAAGACATTATTTTTATATAGAATATCGAAAAAAGTTATATAATACTTCCGATTTAAAAAAAATGGTTTAGATAATTAAAAATTATATATTCAGTGTTGATTTAATAGTACACCTTTTATATTAATCTATGTGCGGTGAACAATAACAGAAAGAATGTTGGAAGAATGTTCTAACTGAAGGCTCGGCTATTGCTGTTACCCAGAGCTTTAATTGCTCAATAACACCTTATCCCTACACTGTCCTCTACAGATAACGGGGAATATGAAAAGCATTCTTGCTTCGCCCCTTTAAGCCAGTCCTTATAAGGATATAAGAATGTTGTTAGTAGATTTTACAGTATTTCGGTAATATCTTCATACAGTTAAAAGTTCTTCCATTTCAGATGGTCTTCGAACCGGATTTTCTTTACTAGAAAAAAAAAAAAGGCGTTCAAAGTCGTACCACTTAGCAGTAGCCGTCAAGCCCATCAAATCGTTTCCTGACCTTTTATTCCTCACTTCAAACGATGGAGTACCACCAACATGTTCTTTCCACGGTTAAAAGTTGACATTCTCTCAAAAAATGGTGTGAAAGAAGAGTAAAAAGGCGCGTTCTTCAGCCTTTCGTGTGCAGACTCTGTGTGCGTGTATATGTGTGTGCGCGTAAGTCGTGTGTACCGACCATCACGGAGCAATCGATACCTGTCATTTACAGCTTTCTTCCATTAACCTACAAAGCCACAACTCTTTTGTTGTAATGAAGGTTAATTTTCATACAAATTACCCCTTCACTTTATTAGAGATTTGGGCTTCTATAGAAAAATCTGTTACGGGCGTGAAGTCTATATTAAATTATGAACCGTTAGAAGAGGTTAAATGCTCGGTGCAGATTTGGTAGCGAAAAGAATAGAAAAAGAAAAAAAAAACAAGCAGATGAAAATAATTTTGAATAGTTGCTAACAAATAAAGTTTGATAGTTAGACAGCTCCCACCCCCCCGCTTATTGAGTATACATCACGTCTCGTGACTGAGATGATGAACATAGGCTATTTCAATACCTCCTCGAGCAATGACGTCATACCATTGTTGAATTGAATCCTTGCTCGTGGAAATGCTAGTGCATTTCACCGATGTAGATTTCAAGCTGCTGTTGAGTTTCATTATTGTTCTTTTTTTCATGATGAAAAGTTATGTTTAAATAATCTAAATGTATACACTAGGCTGTCAAAAATTATGGAGTACCTATTTATATATTAGAAAGTGGTAGAATTTGTACAAACAAGTGCTTAGAATTTATTACATCACTAAAGACTTATAGGGGTGTCGGTAGAGATATGTTTATTTGTATTTTAACGCGTATTTTGACCACATTTCAAACAGTCAAAATGAACAAATAAGCGATTGGGAATAAATTTGTTGAGGTGAAAGAACCAATATAACAAACGTCTGCTCAGATTTATTCCACTATTTAAAAGCAAGTCTAACGAAGGACAAATTACATTGAGGGGGAAATAACCATTCATATAAAGGGCAAAATTACTCGAAATGCATCTTCACCAAGTGCAGATTCGTCCTTTAAAATTTCCCTGCTGAGATAATGGCCCTTTCGCCTGCGGCTTAACTTAAATCCTTCGAGGCGTATTCCAGCATCGTTAATATAGAGTTGTTGTTTCTATAGAAACCGTAGTGGGGGTTGTTATAACAGAGCTAGTGGCAAGATCATCTACAATCAGGAAGGCCACTTCCGCGCGCTTTCGTGCTGGTGAGAAATGAAACAGCGGGGGCGGATGGGCGAACAAGATCGTCGACATCTTGAACGTGGAAACCCCTCAGACATTGATGGTGTGACCCAGGCAATTATCCTCCTTTCGACAGTAGGGGGTGCTGAGAAAGACGGCCTCTCCTATTGATCGAATATTGATGTGCAATGAAAGAGGCAGCTGAGCCTGGCGTCGGTCTATCGCCAAAGCCGACGTACACTACGGTATTGTGAGGATAGCTTCGCCGTGGTTGGCCTCTACTCTCCCCTGCCTCTAGCTGCAACAACAGGGTGGTTTATAGTAGCCTTTTCCGTCAGCCACCCTTGGTCCAATACAGCCTTAGATGGTTTTTTTCCCCTTATAATGAAACTAATGGTGTTGTACTCGATAGAAAACTGTTAATGAGACACTTACGGTGTCCATTTCCAGTTTGAACTTCGTATTGAGACCTGCACACTGTTGTGAGTATCCAAAACGAGTTGGTATTGGCTGATGATTACAATTCTACTGTTTCACAAAAATCTCTTTTATTATTGGCTAACTGCAACTATTGGTACTCCAATGAATACCACCAGTACAAAGTCATGGTTCGTTGATGCTGCAATTTGTTTTAATGATCTGGGGAAACGGATTTTACTTAATTAAGAATCCATAGACGTTGCTAAACTAACCTTCTACACGGAGCATTTTTCCCCCTCCTTAAATTCCATTCTCTTCAAGAATCTTTAAACCTTTTCTTATATGAAAATTCATGACTCATTTCGGACTACATATTCATAAATTCAATTCTCCACTCAACATCTTTTTTTAATTATCTTAAAGGCTATTATTCTGAAGTTCAGCTTTCGTTTCCAGACACCAAAATGGCCATGGAATTGATTTTAATTTCTCTTGTCGACTCTGCTTGTGTTCCATTGTCATTTTCATTATGGCATCGGTAATAACATTCAATTAGGTGAATGCTTTCGTTCTGTAAGTTTATCATGCAGTTAGATAACCACTTGGGATTCTTTAGTTCTCAATGTAGTTATAATTATACTATAAATATGTCATTAGCTTTATAATTGACACAGAATGATCTCTCAACTATGGTTTTGTTAGTAGAATTATCATTTTAATTATCCAAATCATCTTGAAGTTCAATTATTAGCTTTATTGTTGAGTGAGAAGTAATTTAATTGTTGACATCGATTGTGGTTAGAGCACATTTAGAGAAAATTACTCGGTTAATTCTTGACACCATTCAAAGTATGGGTGGAATGGTTTCTTTAACATAACTCATTGAGTTACGTATTTAGAGCAATTATTACATAGAAACAGTAGCAAGTTTCCAATCATTCTATACTGTACGGGCTAAATGGTGACCTATAATTGCTTTTCACTTGTTTTTACTCTTACCAATCTCCTAATCACCTGACAAGTTATCGAGGAAAGGTTCGATACTTGCCCTACTTTCAATCCCCCCCCCCCCCCCAGTGACACTTGAAGGGAGCGCTAACTTGTTTTTCCAAAGGGAAAAATCGTTTGAGAATTAATGGCAGACCTCCCACTTGGTTCGGCATTACATATGACAGATTGGTTAAGTGCTCTACAAATCACTTTCGAAAGTGAATTGCCTTTCAATAAAATAGTGTTAATATAAACAGCAATTAACATATACACTTACAACAGTTAAGAGGGGAGGATACCGCTCTATATATTGGAAATACACCTAGTTTGTCCCTTAGATAATAACTGGGGCGCTCTTTCTTTCTTTGGGATTATTAACTAGAGATTTTACCACATTCTTTATGCTGTTGTCTGTCTTGTTTTTTTTATTTCCTACCTCCCCTGCAAATAAGTCATGTTTCCAAATGAATTCTGGAGTGCTAAGTAATACTTTTCGCATTAAAGGTGAGCTAGAAGAAACTGACCATATGATTTTGAGATAGTTCGTTTACCCTGTTGTTGTATTCTCTAATTAGAGTATACGTTCTTGAACACTAAACTTAGCATTTTACCGTAAGCATAAGCGATCAACGTACCTTGGCATCATGGTTAGCACTAGTTAAGCTGTTAGTCTTCTTGGTACAATCGCGAGAAGTTAAGACCCGGGTTCGAATACCGTCTTGGAGGCATGGAGCTTTTAAGTCTTTTCAGCTGAAGGTGAGTTAGCTGATTTCATATGCAGAAAGTACAATTTTCTCCTCCCTAAAACTTGGGTTTTTCATCCTGAACACTAGACTCGTAGCCTTACTTGCTTCGTCTGTAATTCCAGCCAACTCAAACCAAATCTGTGATGTTTCCAGTTACTTTTTGGTTGCTATTATTTCTAGGAACATTTTTTCTAAAAATAATAGACACACCATTCTAGAAAAATCGTTTTGAAAGTTCTTTTTGTGATGACCTCTCTCTCGTGAATAAATAACAATGATAATATTTAAGTGTGTTTTTTATTTATGTATGTTTTCTATCCGAATGTTTATAAAAGTGAAATCTACTTGAATGTTTGATCACATGGAAAGTTTTACCAAACTATTACGAACCAAAACTTGAACAATTTTAGTATTTAAATTACGGACGTGAAAATGATATAGATTATTGTATGAAACCATTACAATATTTAGCATTATAACTATGCCACAATAACGTCTTATTATACAGTAAGATCAATACGGTCACTTAAGACCACAAAGGAATGCTGTTTGATCGAAAAATTATTATTTTTTTCATTATTATCATCACCACTCAATACTTTATCATATTAATAATCACAGTAAGTAATTATCTGGATCCTCAATGCTCAGGCTACAAAACATACTAACGAAGGAGACAGGATTAGAGTTAGATAGGATATAAAACAATTTTATTGTCGGTCTTCTCGCTTCCAGTTTACAAACTATTTCACTATTAAACCATTTAAATAAAAAAATATATATATCACCCAAAAGGCCCTTAAGAAAACTTAAAGCCTTTCTGAAAATCAAGATTTCTCTTTGAACTGAAACCTGTCTATTCGGAGGACTAAGGAGAGGAAAGGCTTATTTATTTATTTTTTTTAAAATTAAACGTTGATCCAATGAGTTCAATGTTATGAATCTCTAGATTCTCCCTATACTGACATTTTTTGCATTGATACATCAGTATAGATGTGTTAGCTAATAATGGAAGAGCCTTTAGAAGCTTTTTCAGAGTCAGAAAGGACACTGTCTATTACATGGCTGCTCATAGTTCTTGAGGACCTTAATATTTCGTATTAAAATGACAGTTTACTTAAAGTGCTTCAAATATAGCTTCTAAACTGAGCTACCATTAAGTGAAACAAAAATTAACCTATTCAGTACACTTAAAATATTACAGTAAGAATTTGGGATTAGCTAAAATTACGAAAGATGCAATTAACAGAGTCGTCTTAATTGCTTTAGTTCAACGAATGCTTTATACTACAAGTTACAGATTCCTTTCCTATAAAGACTATACAGTGTGTTTAGCTGGAGGTACTGATTATTTTGAGTTTTATGCACACTCTCAATCTGAATTTAACCTATCCGTATGAAATTTTAATTAATATAAATAATTAAACAATATTTTTTATTATAAATAATAGTTCCAATTAAATTTCATTCAATTTTGTAGTTTTAAGTATTCAGAATATTTAAAAAAGTTTTGATTTTATTATACACCTTTAAATATTTAATATCATAATTTTATAAAAGGATTACATATTAACGAAATACTTGATGCGGACGTGGGATATTCCGAAGAACGCACCCTGAATGGTTAATGGATGGCAATGCTGTAGCCAATGAAGTTCTAGCTGAGGCTCGGTTATTGCTGTTACCCTCCTTCCATGATCAGGGCTTTATAGCCCAATAACACCTTATCCTTACACGGTTCTCTACAGATAACGGGGAAGATGAAAAGCATTCTTGCTTCGTCCCTTTAAGCCAGTCCTTATATAAGGACTATAAGAAATACTTGATGCGTAGGGGTAATGGATGGCAATGCTGTAGCCAATGAAATTTTAACTGAGGCTCGGCTGTTGTTATTACCCCCTGGGACGCAGAGATTCGAGAGTATGAGTTCGCTCTCTTAAGGTTTTGCCTTAAGGGAGCAATTTGAGTCTCCGGTGAGGGGTTTTGTCGGCGAATGCTTTTCTTCGGAATATGAGCGGTTCTGCTCGGTGGTGGTGGTGTGTGGGTGGAAGGCCATCACTGAGTGGAGCCAATGGTGAGTGAGACGGTCTTTCGACCACAATGGAGTGGTCTAGGGATCGTCTTAAATTTTTAGAGTTGGCTTTACTTACACATCGCCAATGAAGTTCTAACTGAGGCTCGGCTATTGCTGTTACCCTCTTACCATGATCAGAGCTTTAATAGCTCAATAACACCCTATCCTTCACTGTCCTCTACAGATAACGGGGAAGATGAAAAGCATTCTGCTTCGCCCCTTTAAGCCAGTCCTTATAAGGAAATACTTGATTACCTGTGTGGTGGCCGGGAAAAGAATAGCGCTACTGTAGCCCATGCATGTCGTAAGAGGCGACTAAAATGGGATGCAGAGGTTTGAGAGTTTCGCTCTCTTAGGTTTCTTCAGGAATTTTGTTTACGGTGGTGGTGGGGGGGGGGCTTAGATTTCGGGGGTTCGCCCTGAGAGAGCATTTTGAGTCTCTGGGGAGGGTGTTCGCCGGCGTGGCCTGTGAGGGATGTTGTCTGTGGTTGCTTTTTCCCTGGAATACGAGCGGTTCTGCTCAGTGGTGGGGGGGGGGGGCGTCACCGAGTGGAACCAACGCTGAATTGAACGGTCTTTCGGCCACTCGTAGGGAGTGGTCCGGGGATCGTCTTAATTTTTAGAGAGGGCTTTACTTACATACCAGTCCCAGTATGTAAGTAAAGTAAGTAAAGCCATGCATGTCGTACGAGGCGACTAAAGTGGGTACTTAGGGAGGGTAATGGATGGCATTGCTGTAGCCAATGAAGTTTTAACTGAGGCTTGCTGTTATCCTCCTGCCATGATCAGAACTTATAGCTATGTATTACCACATTCATACATTTTCTTCTACAGATAACAGGGAATATGAAAAGCATACTTGCTTCACCCATCTAGCCAAAAAAGAAAAGAAAAAAAGAAGTACTCGTTGATATTTTGTACACAATACTGGCAGATAACATTCAGTTACATCTCTCATCACTTGTTTTATAAAAAGTATAAAAAAATGAAGATATTGTTAATAGAAAAAGATATATTAAGTTGTATGCATAGCATAACGTTCTATGAAAATTAAAATTCGCTTAAAATATCCCAAAATAAGTACTTCTCACAGATTGCAGGATTAAAATTTGTAGTCAACCATTTATTTCTAGAAATATATGCTACCCTTCATGGATTGGATCCCAAATTTTCATACTTGATGCAATGTGGTGTTTTCCCACCTGCGATAATATGTAAGCTAGCGTTTACCTCGAAGTTTTGTGTGGTGATACACAGCTCTGTAGCTCAGTCGGTATTGAGCATGCCCTTTGGATGGAAAGACCAAGGGTTGAATCCCATGTAGGGAGCGAAGAACCTTTACCAGGCTTTTCGATTGAAGGTATTCAGTTTCATACTGAGATAAAAAAGGTTTTTCCCCTCTAAAACTCGGCTTTTTCATCAAGCAGTTGCTTCGGCCTTAAAAAATAATAATAAATAATAAAACCGTGATCCACTCTGACAATTTGAAAATCTGGCCTCTCTGAAGACTGGCCATTATCCTTGCCCAATGTATAAAAGTTAAAGACTTGACAACATCCCTGCCTACAGCTTTTCATTGCACACTTATTGTCCACCTATTATACTCGCTAATAAATATTAAAGTTAGAAGAAAAAAAAGTTTTGTTTCCTACTAAAGCTTTCTGGATATTATATAAACAGCAATTAAAGCTCAGTATTCTTAATTAGTTTACAAAAAATAATAATATAACCTAAAACGTAATCTTTCTTTATTTTTTAATAAGTATCCTTTCTTTTCTTTTTTTTTTTTTGCAGGTAAGTTTCGAGAACTTTCTCTGGAATTACTTCATTGTGTTGGCTTTATAAGGCACAGGTAAGAGATATTAATACATTGACGTTAGGAAAAGCAATTGTGAAGATTGCCAAGGGAAGTGTAATAATGTCGGGGAAAGAACGGGAGCGAGTAAGATGGTACTGAGAACATAATGTACAAGCGTGTGTTCCTTCTAAATATGTATCATAATGTGAGCATAAAAATTCGGTGAGTGAAGCTTCTATAGTATAAACATGTATATTAGGCTTAGCGACACAATGAGATTCTGCCTATTGATGCTGATATGGTTTTACTGGGATGTGAGAGGAAACAATGTACTCTTCCAGTAATATCTCCGGAGATTTTTTTTTTTTTTTTCTGTTGCCAGCATCTTGAACGAAATGATTACGCACAGAATATCTTGCTGCAGCCTTTTGCATAATACAAGACGTCCTAAAATCTGATTTCTCTGTTTTCTTTCTAAAAAAAGCAACTTGGATTACATTACAGTCAGTTCTCATCTCATCTGCAAGCTTGCAGCTTACAAAAGAAATGGCTTTACATATGTTCGTTTCTGGGATGACGTCATCTGAACCCTTTCCTCTTTATAGAAAGAACTTTTCTTTCAAAAAATATAGCTTCTGTTATAAGCTTCAAGAAGTAATTCAACTTTTATTATTCAGAAGTAATTTCCGGGGAAAAAAAAAAAAAAATATATATATATATATATAAACCCTTGATTTACCAATTGAAGAAACAAAACAAAAATAAATAAGGCGCATACTGGTTGAAACTGGTTATTCCTTTAGGAGAAAAGGTTTAATTTCTATTGCCCTTAGATGGCGTTAGTATCGGTAGAACAGGATTCTTCAATTTTTGAATTAGCTTTTTTTTTTCCTGACTCTGAAAGGGTTGAGAGTATTAATAAAGCATATAAGTTACTTTTATATTGAAAATAACTACTTCAAATGTTTTTAAAGGCTTAGATATGTTTAAATCGTTTAATAAAATGTAGAAATGCGCGTATTAAATTTATATATAAGAAGTGTAATTTTGCTAAAATATATTAGTAAAATATTCATTAGAAATGAAAACAATAAAAAAAAAAAATCGAAACGTTAATAAAAATAAAATAATTCAAAAGTTAGAAAGTTAGTGTTCAAGTTCTAACATTTTAAGTAAGACAGAATTTTACCTTTTTTTAAAAAAATATAAATATAAATAAATAAATTCTTATATTTCTAAATAAATATTTTTATTTCAAAAATAAATAACTATAATAGCAAGATTTAGAATTTAGATTTATTTATTCAGGTGCACTTCTGATTGTTTTTTTTTTTTTTTTTTTTTTTTGTCTTATAAATAGATATTTACAAATATTTTTCCAACTCTTGCTAAATTTATATATATTTTTAAAAATGTAAACTTATTCTATATATTTAATTATATGTATATTTATATAATCTCAAAAAAAAAGAAGCTTCAAGACATAACAGAAATTATAAGTACACCTTTTTAAAATAAATATAACTTTTATGGTGCTGCTCTGCCTCTGGGAATGCATGTAGGAATTTGCTGTTAAATAAATACGTTATGTTCAACATAGAAACACAGAGAGTTGTGGATTAGGGCAGCATGTATAGGTGAGTTTTTCTTATTATTTCTTATTATCTACAAAAAAACGAAAAAGTATGCTATCGATTTAATATAGTTTACGCTTATTCTTTAACATGAATATAGACGTAAAATATATTAAATGCGATCGTATACTTTTTTATGCAGGTAACGTATATAGCCGGTGTAATTTAAGGAAGAAAAGTTACAAGATAGCATTCACACTGCGTATTACATTTGGACATCGCCGTGTGAATCATTCAATGTCCGTTTCAATACACTGAGACCATTTTTCATTGTGACGTCATTTCGCGAGAAAATGCTATTGCATGTGGAGTCTGTTTTCTAAAAGAATGCACATACAAGTCTTTCCACGTATAAGAAAGCTATTGGATCCATAGATCTATTTCCTTATATAATCCATATTGTCAGTAGCACTTTTGCTACCTGAATGCAGCTGACATATCTGGCCGTTCCTCATTTCTCAAAACCTGGCATGTCAGTCTAAACTTCAAGCAATACGCGCCTTTGGCGTGTTTACACGACACATCTGGATCTCTTCTCTAGAGATGCTGGCACCTGTCTTTTTCCTTTGTGAGTGCTTAACATTTTGCCTGCTTCATCACAGTCATGGATTCTATTCCTCTTCCCCCCCCCCCCTTTCGATGTTCTCCCTGTCCTCCTTTTACCGTCAAAGATCGTCAACTTGGCGTAGCTATCATTCACCCTCACACGAGATAAATATGTGAAAGGAATGTTGTTTTCGTTGTACAATAAAAGGCATGAACAAAATTCTCATTTTCTTTGCGTGAGCGGTAAACTCTCTCATGTCTTACGCTATGGAACTTTGAAAAGCAGGCTCTAGAAAATGCATGTAGAAGAGTCCCAGATGAGTTCCTGTGGTAACGGTATACGGAGGGTGGTGAAAACGATATTAGAAAGGTCAGGAGGTCCATTTTAGTAAGTACTTTTTTTCCCTCTTGTTTTGTCAAGCAAAAACTGGTAGAAGTCTTGTATATCCTTTACGAGTAAGGTGTGCGATGTGATTGGCTATTTTATATTTATACATCTCATCTCGTGACTAAAATGTGTAGTTTATTTCTTCTTGCTCGAGCAGTAACGTCACTTTCCATTGTTGGAGAAATTTTTAGTCTATTTCATACTAACCGATGTAGATTTCATGCCACCCATTGTTGTATTTAAATTATTGTTGAATCCATAATGCATAGAACTTCAATTCCGATTTATATCAACAGTTAAAATCAACTTAACAGGAAAATAGATGATCATAGCCACTGACTGCGTCTACAGATTTTCTTTCTTCTGAGGCGAGTGTCTTGTGGCGCCCTCTTCAAACTCTGGCATTCATGAAGCCAATTAATCAAATGTACTGCATAGTTGGAAGTACTTTCCACCGCATTTGCGTCCCATATTCGGACTTGCACGACTTCCTTGAACATGCTGCAGGCAAGTGTGGTATTTTATTTCCCTACAGTCTTGTGTGCATCTTTAAGAACAGTCGTGATCACAGCGCCACCGTTGCTATCTCCATGGAACGTAGCAAACCGGGTCCACATCCAAGTTGATAAACTTCATTTGTACTATTCGTGAGAGGAGGGGGAGAGAGAAAAGTGGGTGGGTTGGGGAGGAACTTCCCAATCAATAGAAGCCGTTGGAAGGCTAAATCCTACTGTTCTTATCTGCATTTCTTTTTAAAATGAGCTGTCAGAGAATTTTTTACGGAGCCTGTTCACCAAGAGCCACCCCTAATCCCTCGCTGATGGAGTTCTATTAGCAGAAGATCCCCAGTCCATTTACACTCTTGCCGTGTTCGGGCTTTAGCTGGCTTTTTGCCCAATCCTTGTTCATAGGACAGCCCAAACGCCCGTTGCTTCCAAGCCTGACGAATAAAAATTAGCTCTGTCATTCAGTTTTACATACGGGGTTATTTCCCGATGGAGACTGCAGGGGCAAGAGCAGATTAATCACGGCCAGACTCCGGTCATTATAGTAATGAGGAGCCCCATGAATGTTTCATGGCTATCAACCGTTGTCATTGGTTTCTGGCTAAGACCACACCATTATTACGTCATGGCCTATTGTCACATTGCACACCAATGAGATGCTTTTCTTCAGTCCCATCACGTCTTTTCCCCTGGACTGAAATTGGTGGAAGATGCTTACCTGAAATTAAAGGGTTCGTGGGTTACATGCAGAGCCCACATTAATATTCCGAGTTAGGCTCCGACTCGATGATTTATAAGGCATAATAAAGTTATTGACGTCGTAACGAAATACTCGCCAATTTTATTACATTGTGTGGGGTTGAGATTAATAATCACGTGCATAGTTCGTCCTACTCGACTTAAATGTCTTTCGACGAAAATTGGTTTAGGAAAGGCAGAGACTGCATCTACTGGACGCGAACTGGGGGGGGGGGGGAGTTATTAAATAAGTCGGTCCCTTAACGCACTTGGTAACTGTTTAATCCTGGTTGTTAATTAAATCTGCATTCGTGTATTATGTGCAAGAACACGCTGTGTGTACGCACTTCCCCCCTCCTGCTCTAAGTAACCAAGTTAGTATTATCATCGCCTAATTTTTACCGAACTGTAATGTAATCAAGAAACCATAATTCAATCCTATTTAATTTTAAAAAAATATGCAATTTATCCCTTTAATCTAGTCAGTTAGTCAGGTTCATACGGATAGGATAGGGTTTTGTCATTCGGCAAAACAGACAAACTAGCCAGAGAACACACTTGCACACAGACGCAATATACTGGCATCAAAGTCTTAGTTTGGCAGTAATACAATTAATGCTTATCCAATACGTTTTTAATCTTCTGTTTCTGTCTTCATTAAGGGATGAATTAAACGAACTTCAAACTCTCCTCTGAAAGTTAGGAATAGAAAGAAGTCTCTTATTTTGGTTTTCTTTCTATTCTTTCTCTGTTTCTATTAATAAGCATATATATACTGAAACATTTATTATGCACTGACTGTGCTATCTTCGTTACCACTGACGAACAGTATGATCAGGGATCATTGCAATCAGTATATAATGACTATATAACCCCTTATTATGGGAGATTAATCAGTACATACACGAAAGCATACCAAACATGCCATAGGCAAGAAGGTGCGTTCCACAAAATTCATACGCCTCCATTAGATTCCTTCTGTTCGTCGTATTATTGGTATAAACTCGGCAATTGTTGGTTAGATTTTAAGATAATTTAGTATTTGTGATATCTAATTTATTAAAATTTATTTTAATTTCTATTTAAATTGTTCCGTTTACAAAGGAATAAATAAGCAAAGAGTTTCGAAACTATTGAAAGTAATTAATATTTCATTCAGACTTCGGGAACGAAATAATACAATTTGATGTATTTATTAAACAAATCAATCAAAATGCAAGAGAACTTCTAGGATTCGCCTCAGTGAAGTTCATCAATAACGTATGACATTGTCATCTCCTATCAGCGCTGGTTTGAGTCATTTTATTCCCAAAACAATGAATTTTATTGTAATGAATTAGTGTTGAAATAAGAATCATCCCTACTCTCCCCTCCGAAGAACTTTGTTATTCGAAGTTACGTTATCTTTCCCCCTTTTTTTGTGCCTAGATAAATGAATATTCACACGGAACAGCTCATTTGCTCATTCTGTTCAATTAACCGCTAGCCCGATTGATCTCATGGAGGATAGCGTAACTGCTCTCGAACCAACAAAGTACGGGTTCGAATCCGGACATAGGTGTTTGTGGAAGACGACTTTTATCGCACGATGTTCCCAGACTGGAAGGTGAAATTCATCTAACACCCTGCTTATTTAGAGACCAACAACGACTTGAAAAAAATTCCATATTTGGTCTGTAGAGTAAGATTTTCGGATTATAAAAAATGGATAAAAGATCATCTTAGTCGACTCATTGTACCAATGTACTAGGTTTACCTTTCATGGATGCAAATCGCATAAAAATATGATATATATATTGCATTAAAGATAATCTTCTTTCTTAATAGCTGTACAATTTCCATATAACTACGAAGAAAATAGAAAATTACGTAGTTTACCGTTAGAAGAATAAGACATGTAAGAATGCGTTTCGTCACAAATTCTACCCTACGGTTCTTTATGAACTGGTCAATAACATCGTCATAAAAAGTTGGTTGTAACTTAAATTTCCCAAGCAACACGCACACTTGTAAAGGCTGGCTAGAACTACTTTGACTGCGTATGGTCTGTGTTTAAGACGACATGAAGGGAGCGGAAATGGCTATGCGCGCGCATGAAATCACAGCGCTGCAACGAGGACCTGGAAGCTCCCACAACCGAACAAGCCAAGCTAGCTTTCACTAGACGAGCAAGCATCGGCCTTCGATACACAACGTAAAGCTCAATTATTGCCGCGCAAGCTTAAGTCGTCTTCTGTCTACAAAAATAAAAGCCTAAATGGACTGCTTATAAATGCATGCATTTATTGACAAATAAATATTACTTCTTTCTCAAGTAATGAGCATGCGCAGCAGGCATAGCAAGCATGGATAATTCGCCCCTGCAATGGTAATAAGTTCATGATACGCATGAATGGGGGTGGGGAATTCGAAGATTGTGAATTCTTCTTCATCTATCTACAGTCTGCAACACTTCAGGTAGTTATCACCTTTATTTATTCTTTAAATATTCTTTAAAAAAAATAAAAAATCCCACAACGATCAATTCACCCCAAAACTCCCATTGTAAACTGCATGCTTATGACATTTTTTTTTTTTTAAATAACGAAACCTGTGGTGCGAAAATACAGAATATTTTTAATCAAAAATACAGCCATTCTAAATGGATATAATCCGAAAACAACTCAGAAAATTATCAGTCACTTCTCCACACATCAAACCAGACAGGAAGACGTCCATAGGATTCCCATACCCTACGTCAAAGCATCTCCGAACGTCTTTCTAAAATTATGAAGAAATACAATTTTGCCACTTCTTTCAAACCTATCAACCAAATTTACAACTTGTTACTTTCTCCTAAGGACAAACTCTCACCTTTGATGTTGCCTGGCGTTTATGAGATTCCATGCTCATGCAAATTATCTTACTTTGGACAGACAGGTAGGTCTGTTCAGAAACGCATCTCGGAACATCAAGACCACATTCGTCTTTTTAAACCGCAGAAATCTGGCCTCTCTCAACACGGAATTGAAAATCCAAACCATAGGATCCATCTGGAAAAGTCTAAACTTTTACATAGATCTTTATATAAACATGAACGTTTATACAAAGAAAGTTCTGAAGCCCTACTACACAGACCAAACTTAAACCGCAACGACGTTCTTACTATTCTTGAAGTATGGGAAATTGTCATACAAAATTGTGTTAAATATTTTTATTTTATTTTTTTTAACACGTTACGCACGTTTAATGAGATTCTATTGTAATCATGCGCCCTAACTGTATGTTATTCCTATTATTGTTTTAAACTACTGTACTGATGATGTCCTAAGATACTTAGGATGAAATATTTACAATTAAATAATTTTCACTGTGGTTAATACGTGTGTTTCTTTTATTTATGCTTATGACAAGATTTACAGTTTAGTTAAGTTCACTTTTTTTATATGCTCTTGTAATTCTGCAACAGTAATTAAAGAAACTGTATTAAGAAAAGAAATTAAGATAATCTGAAAAAAAAAACTAGCTTCAGACCGTTCATTTGAAACTGCAAGTAAGTAAATACTAAGGGAACAAAGTATATAAAATATAAAAGCGAAACTTCATCTGGGGAGGGGTTCTTGAACGTTAGGTCACTGAAGTGCCCAATTTGTCTGTAAATATGGCACGAGGTTAGTGCTTGGACGTCCAATAAATATTATGCAGTGACATAATGTCTAAACTATGTTAACACTGATACATCTTATGTCATTGAAGATGGAGACATACGCGAAATGCTTGTTCTGTTTGTTTTCTTTCACACCATCTGGTTAGTGTAGAGCCATAATTTATTTGCACGAAATCTGGGGACCATTAAGAGAAAGATATCTAATATCCAGATAGTAATAGAGTGGGGGGGGGGAATAACTTGGATTTAAAAAAGACCGAGAGAGCTGGATGGAGGGGAAATTGGATTAAGATAAAAGTGAAGAAACAAGGATTTATTTATTTCTTTTAATGATAGTCCCACCCACGTAAAGATGTCATCTTATGTCCCATTAGTATCGTTGGTGGGCTAAAGGTTACATAATCCGGAAACCCTGCTCTATAGACCAAACATATAACTTTTTATTTATTTATTTCAAGTCTCTAATAAGCAAGTGGTGGTCTTACACTAAGATATATTCATCATCCACCTAAAAGACATTTACAAACATCTATGCTCGTAGAAATGTGGGTGAGTGAGAGAGAGAGAAAGAGAGAGAGAGAGAGAGAAAGAGAGAGAGAGAAATAAAATGTGCATAAAAGGTAACTAAAAGGAGATAATATAGGAGAAAAAAAAGAAGAGTTAAAAGGAAAAACACAGAAATATAGGAAGAAAAGGACACAGAACTGAATTTAAAATAAAACAAAGTAGAAATAAATACAAAAATATGTATAAAATGAGAAAAATAAATTTAAAGGATAGAAAATGAAAAAAAAATATTGAAAAGGGATAAAAGAAAGCGAAATAAAATGGATAAAAAAAGAAGAGCTTGAACTAGTAACAGAAAAATATAGTAATGAAATGAAAGGGGGAAAAGTAAGAAAGACGACGGTAGAGAGAGAGAGAGAGAGAGAGAGAGAGAGAATTGCTGGCAGTATGGTAATGAAATAAAGAAAAAAAGAAAGTTGCAGTTTGCTTGTTCGATTAGTTATTTTATTTAGAAAATCGAAAAAGGATGCGCTGTAATTCTCCTATAATTTTCTTTCCCCTAACACCCGTCCTTTAATTACTAATGAATTTGTCCCAACTTTTTTTTTTTTTCTTCAAGTTCGAGGAATGTTTAAAGAAGAAAGAGGGGAAAAAAAAAACAAATCCCCGAAAGTAAACAAAGTTTTACTTAACAGCTGTTCAACTCGGTGAAATACGACCTTAATTCATTGGAGACTTGCATGAACCGACAGTTTCAAATGTAATTTATTCCATCATAGAAGAGAGTAAGAATGAGAGAATTGCTTTGAGAGAACATCAAAAATATTTCGTTAGTAAATTGAATACATGGCAATAAAAATCAATGAATAGGAAAAGAAATTCATGAGACAGCTTGCGTCAATAAGGATAAATTCTAAAGGCAACAGGGATGAGTTAAAATGCACTTATAGTGAAAACGTCACTAAACTTACTAAAAATTAGTTTTGTGTTTTTTTTTTCACTTTTTTATCGTTTACGACACAGATGTTCAGTTTTCACATAAACAGCCACGACGTAATAACTTTGCAGTATCCTCTTTTCTCATTTCATAGAATTCCCCCCCCCCCGGAAAATTATTGCATCTTGAAACATATGTTTTTTGACAACAATAGATAAAGTTTTTTACTTAAAAAAGGATCATAATTAGTATAACCTACGATGCTTTTTCTTAACTATTGTATTATGTATTAATGGCATCGTATATCATAGTACTGCAATTGATTGTAGCTTATATATATAATAAATATCTGCACAACACGATTTTTATGTTAAAATGAGAAATAAATATCCCAAATAATTAAGTAATGTGTATTTACTAGGCATTGGCAGCATCGGCCTACAGTGTCTAGTTAAGTACAAGAATATTTTTTCTTTTTAAACTGATTGAATAATTTTAATATAATTTTTGATTTTATTAAATATAATGCTTTTGAATGATATTATTAATCGAAAAGTTAGCTTTCATTTATTATCATTTAGAAATAAATTTACATTATTATAAACATGTAATGTTAGACGACTGGTTAATATACTCCAAGTTCGAATCTCTCAGTGGGCATGGATGCTTGTGAATGTCTTGAGATTGGAAATGAATTTCATCGCTTGGCATTTGTTAAAGGCCTAAAGAGGCGTGTAAGATGTTCCATGTTTTATCTCTAGAGCAGGATTTACAGATAATACACATATCAGTCATTGAATTCGAAACTTTTATTGAATACCGTGTTGAATCGATCTTGTTGAACCTTTAATACCGATCATCTTCTATTCACTTGCGCATAGTTTGGCGAGATCTTCATTAAATGCTTCGGTCAGTTGCTGTATACAAAGGAAGTTCTGTTTGTCTGTACACGCCTTCTCAGACGACTGCGATCTCGTTCCTGACAAACTGTTTTAGAACCACAGTTATGCTTCTTAAACAAGGAAAGTAGGTTATTTTTACACTGATTAAACAGCCGAAAAGTTCTCAACTTTTGAGAAACCAGTCGGCTCTGTTGTTTTCAAAATCGCCACCACAATAAGCTCTTTATTGAACTCCAAAAAGATCCTTTGTTTATCTCATTGTGATCAACAGTACTGACAATTACTGACTAGCATTCGTAAATAATTTCTTAGAACACGTGGTGACCAAGTATTTTGCATATACGCTGTTTAAGTGACGTTTACGTATATTTGCATAAATGTTTCTAATTCGCCGGTATATATATATATATATATAAATTCAAATTTGACGTCCGTAGACGTCGTATGGTCACTCCTGTATCTACCAGGTTTTGGGGTGAAGTCTTTTGGTAGTCGCAGATGCCCTTTCCACACAGAATTAATAGGAGACATCCATGCTCATGAATGTTCGTGATTAGTTAAATTAGTATTTAACTAATCACGAACATTCATGAGCATGGATGTCTGTGATTAGTTAAAAGACTGCGGGATTCGAACCCGAAGCTTCTTAACCAGAGAGCGGATACGCTAACCAGGCCAGCGGGTATCTGTACAAAAAATTTAGTAAAAAGGCAAAAACAAATAAACATCTTAGCCTGTCCGCGATATGTATTATAGGTTTACAACTTTTCGTGAGTGGGAGTCATATTAAAAAAAAAAAAAAATGTAATGAAAGCAGAAATAAAAGTTAATTTTGAATATGACATCTAAACAGCTTATTATTATATTTATAAATGGAAAGGGAGGAATAGATTTCCCGAATAAAAGAGTGACAACTGTCGTCAAAAACTTAAATGCCAACCTCTCTTTTATACCACAACGTGATTAATTTATACTTAGAAACGTTTCTAAAATTTTTATGTTTCATAATTTAAAAATAATCTGGAATTCATTAACATCTTTTTTTTTGTATGCTATGGTTTTCATTTGTTTCAAGTAGAAATAACCGACCACTGATTGATAATGCAACTGCCATTGTTGTTAGCAAATGATTGTTATTTGGTTCTTATTGTTGATTTCAAACTTCTTTATCTTATTGTTAGCAGAAATAGATTTTTTCGTCTCTGACTGTTACTAACTTTCGGCTAGTACAATAAGAGAGAAGAAAAAAAAAAAAAGATTTGTATTGGGGGGAGCTACAGTATACATTCTTTGTGAAGAAATGCACACAGACTCAAATAAGTGGGGTCCCAGGCGATGTGAATCAACTTGTGATATAATATTGCACGGGCAGAAACACGACACTCGTTCACTCAAGGGAGTGCTTCGACTCCATTCTCCATCCTCATGCGTCGGTCTACTAGCATTTGGTCCGGAGACAATAATGCCGAAATCACAGTGCTATGTGTCGAAATTGCCCCTTCTAACAAACGATTTATCTTCACTTTCTGCAAATTACCGTCTGTTTTGTTTAATACGTAGCTTACGGCATCCCTAGGAGATCTAGCAGAGGGTGCTTTCCTATCCCCGTCGATTACAGTCATAAATTACCACTGTTGACGCCATGGGCAAATATACTTCGTTCTAATCGGGATAAGAGCAACTCATGGTGTCCTCCTCACAGGCCCACTACAGTACAAAGTTAGGCCTAAACGAATATCTGACCGTTCAAACGCAATAACCTTTCCTGAGGATCGCGGTAGCAACTTCATCATTAATTACATTGCAAGCGTCAGAGCTTTTGAGTCTTGATAGGTGACAAATTCCATTTTGGTTAGTTACATAGCTCCGGAGCAAGTTAGGAAGGGAACGCATGCCCTAGACAGGTTCTCTACTGTACTGTAAAAATTGAATTCTTTAGCTATTGTTACGTACTTGAAAGATTGTATGCATTGTTGATAACAATACACGCATTAAATCAATTTTGCAAAGATTAGATTATGTTTTGAAATATACGCTATGCACGACAATAAAATAGCGAGACTGATTTTATTGCAGAAGTAGTGGAAATATTGGATCAATAATAGCGGGGGGAATTTTCTTGAGTATTTAAATTTTGTCCAGTTATAAAGTAGTTGTGATAGTGGGTCAGAAGCGGGTTGTTTTTAGTGAGGTAATGTGATAATGAGAACTCGAAAGAAATTGTCGGATATTAGCTATTTTAAACATTGAGAAATTGACTTCGATAGGTCTTCCAAACACGTCATCGTATATAATATTTTCATAGGATGTTTTTTTTTTTTTTCCCTCATGGTAATTGCCTACTAATGCATACTGACTACACAGTTTTGAAATTAATTTATTTCTAATATTTGCAACTTCCGCAATTACAAATAATAATACCAACTCTACTCTTGTTAAAATCATAAGATAGATTATTAATTAAATCCTATTAGTATTTTATAATTTTTAACATTTTTTAAGATTTTTAAAATATGTTACAGCCTTCACTGTAATCCAATTCTAATTAAGCTAAAATATTTTTCTCCAGTCACATAATGTTACAACTCCTCTCTAGAAAAATGACTATTTACTTTTGTACTCATCATCATCCTTGTTTTTATTTCATAGATTATTAGACAACGAAAGTATAATGAAAAAATCCGTATGTGGAATTGCAGTTGAAAAAAAAAAAACCCACTTCATTGTCATATGTACAAAATATGGGTGGGGGAGAAACACTCAGTGCCCAAATTGCAGTGTAAATTCAAATTAATTATACTTCTCTATGGGTTATAAATTTTGCAGGAACTAATCCGCTCTGTTTTATCTGTGTTGAAACTTTAGCTCATAATTACAACTGCAAGTATTTAACAAAAAAGTATAATCTAACAAAACCGATACATAGTCTGTCAGTCATTATTAAATGTACTTTTCTAGCAATGGCAAAAAATGTAGAGAATTAAATCAGGCAACAATAAAATACAGATTTTAAATCCATTATTAAAATATGTTTTTTATTTGGCAATAATCCGATATATATGTATTGTTATATAAAAAATGTCTTAGTGGCAACAATATCACCGGTTGTCAAGTCGTATAATAAAAATGACGTTTTGTCGACTGGCACGACATCCATTGAGATTTGTTATTGTTTAGTTTCTTGAGCTGACAGCTCTAAACAGAACAATATACAATTTTATATTCTAAGTGTGCTTAGTAAAACGTAACACGGGCAAACGTATTATTAAAATCGGAGTGGCCCACCTTTAACAATGGAATTCGCATTTTTGCAAGAAACAGCCGTGCATAATCTCATATAAGAGATGGATTCCTATAAATTATTCTTTTTCTTTTGATTTCGGCCAAACTCGGCATGTATCTCCGTATATTTATATACAAAAAAAAAAAAAAAAAAAAAGAGTAGGGAGAGGGAAGAAAATATTGTCAACGATTCGACTATGTATTGTGCCTGACACCAACGAACGCACCGTACCGAACGGGGGGTTACGGTCCGTAGCTTCCGATGACAGTGACATTTCGGAGCAAATTGAAGAAACGCTAGAATATATAGGAAAGAAAGAAACCGTAGGATTTTGATGGTGCCGTTTGTGAAATTTGTTCGCGTTCCCCGTCCCTGTGGCAGAAATCTTGGCAAACTTGTGAGCCACACAACTTTTTTCATCTCTCTTTCTTTCTCCGGTACTCAGCCTGGCGGGTTTAGCATGACGGCATGCAAATTATTGGAGGTCTCACTTCGGCGCACAGAGAGAAGAAAGAGAAATCTCTAATGTGTGAAGGAGCAAAAAAAAAAAAAAAATGGAGTGGCCCTTTTTATCAGGAACCTTTCCGTTGCTTGGACATGAAGCGTTGTGAAGGGGACCTGAACTACAGTAACACTATTATTTCACGCGTAGCTAAACACCGTTTCCTAGCAACGCTTACGTTAAAAAGTGGCCCAACATCCCAGAAATAGTAGTGGAGAAAGAGAAGACAGCCAGAGAGAGAGAGAGAGAGAGAGAGAGAGAGAGAGAGAGAACGCAAATACAAGCATATATTACTGTCTCGTCTCAAGATTGTTAGGTCCATACACACATCACATGAATTCCTATCACTTCATACGTTCCGAATAACCAATGAAATAGAATTCTCTTCAATTTGCATCGATAAAGAAGAGCGAATGAAAACCAAAAAATGCTCAAATAGTTGACACATATCAGCTGACTGATGAAAATAGAAAAAAAATATCGAAAAAATTGCGTCAACTCTAAACTTTTAAGTTAAGGCGTCAACTATTGGTATGAGATACGGAGAGCCACCTACTCCAGTGAGTGACACGAACTAATTTAGTGTTTTTATGGTACATGATATATAAAAACGCTGAATTGATTCACTATTTGTATTTTTTCAATGACGAACATGACGGTAGCAAAATATTTAACGAGGATGCCATGTCTGTTGAGCGCGCGTCAAAAGAGTCACATTTTTAAGTCTCTTAGTTTTTTTTTTTTTTTTTTCATGATCTTTATTAGATCCCTTAATATATTCCTAAACTATAAATCACACTGGTTGTTTTGTGGATTAGATTTAATTTCAATTTTGGTACAGACTGAACAATTTGATTGATCGTATTAGATAGGGTTACAGCTAGATGCAATGTTTCATTTATAACAACAACAAAAAGATTCTCTATGTTATGTTTTTGTTAGCAAAACACCAAATAAACGGTTACTATCATACAAAAATATGCTTCCTTTTATTTCAGTTGATCTCTTTAATTGTATCGGGCAAAGTATATTCAACAACTAAGCTTAATGTCTCAGTTTAGTAGTGATTTCATGGGATACATATATGTGGACTGAGAGGACCACACACACACACACACACACACACACACACACACAGCCGTCTCCTGCTGATTCCAAACAACCCAATCCTTATATGAGAGACTTTTGCAATTCGGGAATTTTGTGATTAATATAATGAAGAATTTGCTTATCCAGCAGAGAAAAAGAGAGAGAATACATTTATTTATTCTCTCTATTGTTTTACAGGATTGTAAATGTTCAGTTATATTATTAGCAGCATTTAAGATGCATTAGGCTTAAATTAGGCTTAAACATTGCAACAATTTCAGACTAGCTGGTAACAATACTCTCGGTGCCAATGACAGTAATTATTTAGATCGATAGACTGCTTAATAGAAAATAAATCTTTAAAAATTCGGAGATTTTTTTAAATGAATAATGAAAACATATATTTCTTCGGCAGCAACATAATGTATTTTAAACTAAGAATATGACTGGGAATAAAATAATAAATACGAAAAATACTTTACAGATTTTTTATGTTACATCTATATATATTGAATGAACATAATAGGTTTTTATTATTAAATACTTTACAAAGTATATATTATTTTATATTATATTATATTTTATTATATATAAGATAAGATTTTTTATTTAGCTTGAAAAACAAGAAATAATAGACAAAATAATTTATACCTTTTTATGTTTATTAAAGAAATATTATTTATAAATTCAGCTAGAAATTTTATCGTTATTCCACCTGGAAAATGGCTGATCTGATTCCTATACATAAGCGAGGCAAAGACCCACACTTACCGCAGAATTATCGTCCAATCAGTCTCATCTCCAATCTGGGTAAGGTTGCAGAGAAGGTCATCCCCTCACGACTCCAAACCTCAGTAAATGACCTAAACATCCTCCCTAAAGAACAGTTTGGTTTTCGACAACACCATAGTACTACCCAGCAAATCCACAGAATTGTGGAATATATCACCACCAGCTACAACTGGCGCCAGTGCACAGGAGCTGTATTCCTAGACCTATCTAAAGCATTTGACAAAATCTGGCATTTTGGACTCCTGCACAAACTTATCTCAGCCGGTATATCACTAAAAATGGTTCATCTAATCCGTTCATATCTTCAGAATAGATCAATGCAAGTTAAAATTAACGGTTCTACATCGTCCCAGCGCCATATCTTTGCTGGAGTGCCGCAGGGATCTCTACTGGCTCCATTGCTGTTTTCTGTATACATGTCAGACATCCCACACAATCCGATGACTTCCATTTTAGCACTATATGCGGACGATACGGCAATACTAACCAGATCTCTCAGACCCCACTTCGTTACCAGAAAGCTTCAAGAAAATCTTCTAAAGCTGGAGGGTTGGTTCTCCAAGTGGAGATTGGAAGTCAACCCCCTGAAAAGCTCAGCGGTTCTTTTCTCAAAAAGGCCAATGTCTCCTGCAGGAGATGTGTTACTATTCAATACTAAAATTCCCTGGCAGAAAGAAACAAATTACCTGGGTGTGATTCTCGACAAAAAGCTATCTTTCAACCAACATATCAAGTCTGCATGTGTAAAAGCATCTAAAGCCATAGCTCAGATCCACCCGCTAATTAATAGAAATAGCAAACTCAGCAACAGAATCAAATTGCAGCTATACCAGATGACGATTCGTCCTATAATCTCCAGCCTGGAGCCACACCTCTAATACTAACATTATTAAGATACAGCGAGTGCAGAACAAGTGCTTGAGAATGATTTCGAACGCCCCGTGGTATGTTAGAAACAGCCAACTCCACAGAGACACAAATATTCCCTATATTCTCTCTTATCTACAATCCTTAGCTTCCAAATTTTTTCTAAAGACGTCCACACATCCCAACGATTTGGTTCAACAAGCTGCAGCATACGAGCCAACGGACATATTCAAATATAGAAGACCAAAAACTATATTAGCCTCCTATAGCGATACATAATCTCCATGCCCATTCAGGGCGAGCAAACTGCTCGTAAATTTTACCCTCACTGTAACCACGACAGATAGCGGGGAATATGAAAAGCATTTTGCTTCACCCTTAAAGAATAAATGTCAATTGTCAATTTATCGTTATTAATTACTGTATTAATTTAATAATATCGCTGATCTTTTGTTGTTGTTATTATGATCATAGCTTATTAGCAGAGCATGTTTTTGTATCTGATTTTGGCAAAATGCAGTATCAATTTGGATAAATGCAATGTCTTTCCAGTACATAAAGAAAGAAAAAACCGACATAGAAGTGATGAACATCAAGCTCACCTGGCAACGGTTTTGTGCTGCCTTGTTAAAATAATAAAATAAAAGAACATCGGAAATTAGTAAGAGGTTATAAAGAGAACTCTCATACGCATTCCGTAGCGCTATCGAGTTTTGCACTTTTATTTAACCTCGTCACGTGATTTCTTTAATTTCGCGTGCGGTGTTGCTCTTCTATATCGTTGTCATGGTAACTAGTCAACTCTAAGGCGCAATTATTTCGATAAAAAAAAGAGCTTGCAATTATTCCGATGCAAGTAATACTGAAATGAATCAATTTGTTAGCATTAATATCTCAAGGATTACAAGCTCAGAAGTTTCTAAGAGATTTTTTTCCCTTCCTCTTCAATTACGTAACGTTAGATAGTGCGATTCAGCAGACAGTGGTATTAAGAAAATCGTCGAATGTGTGGTATCGTTTATAACCGCTAGAAAAACAAGAAATGAATCTATCCATTTTTATAGACAAAGCAGCAGCTTCCAATAATCGACTGAGTGATTCATCGCGTGCGTTGCTTTTGCTCCTAGACCGAACATGAGGGCAAACAGACGCCCACATGAGGAGGGGGAGAGAAGTCAGTACTGGAAACTGTGCACAGAGGGCAGGCCACGTAGCCTCTTAAAACTTGTCTTCTTTGTCGTTAGCATCCAGCCGCATCCTAGGCAAGCCAGACAGCATTTGGTTTATTGTTACCTGACCTTTCTTCACCGCAGAGGGCGCTTCTGTCTACAATTGAAACGAGAGAAAGAGATGATGCATAAAAATAATGAGACTAAGAATTAGCTTACATTGTTTGGGGTCTTCGAAAGTCAATAATTCAGTGTAAGAAGGATCAAATGTCACCCTTTCTGCCCCGTTTCAGGTCTCTAGAAGAGTCCTAAAAACGGCATCGCTATGGCCTGAAGGCTTCTACTGAACCGCTCCCGATTGAAATCCCACATGGCGAAAGCTGTTGCCTCAAGCCATGGGCCTGTCACATAATAATGGAGACAGATAAGTGATGCCACAAATCTAACTGATCAATGGTGATGGATTGCAGACCAACTAGTCCAACATGAACTGCCTACGTGCTTTTACTTTGCGAGTTTTTCTTAGTTCACATATATATAGTTTGTAAGTTATAAAAAAACCTGATATTTATTCATAAATCTTTTATAATTCTAGAATTGTTTGCATAGTTCGTAAATTCTTTAAACACCATAATAATCAATCTATATGACTATTTAACCAATAATGAAGTTGAACCATTTTTATTTGTTTAATGAGATTAGAAAACAACACGTCGGAGTACGTGTTGTGAGAAAATTCTAGTTATTTAGGGTGTAATCGAGTCAAGGAATGAATTACAAGAAGGATTTGGCTCTTTTTTTTTAATCAACGGGGATGCGCCCAACCTATTTTTATTTTTTACAAGTAGCATAAATAATCGAATTTTTACTTCATACTTTTTTTTAAGTAACAAATTAAAATACTCTTCACTGGAATAATTAATTATATTATTTAACAGGCTTTTAAAAGAAAAAAAAAAAGTACGTTGCTATACTAACTGGCCTTCAGAACTTATTCGCGCGCATGGCTTATTCTATCTCAAAGTGATTTGGTTTCAGCTACTAATGAATTTTTTTTAAAATTCATGTGAACTAATTAATCTTTATTTTGAATTATATTTGTATAGAGCAAACTGGTAATCTGAAAACATCTAGAAAACTTATAGTACATGAAAACCTGTCTGTACCAATAGATTGAATAAGCTAAGTCCTCTTGTTCAATTCAAACACGCTATATACTAACATGAATTTTCATTCGTTTATGTATTCTGAAACAAGCAACCGACGTTACCTTGATGCAATAGAACAGTTACTCCTATGGTTACAAGATAACTATAATATTACTCTTGTGGTACAGAGATATATTTATAAATGTAAAGATTTATATTTATTAAGAATTAAAATAGAATTTTAATTTAAATAAGACTGTAATTTTTCAAATTTATAATTTTTTTTAATAAAAATAGTGCATACACCTTTAAATATTTTATATCACAATATTACAATTATTTCACAACACCGATTTTAGTGATGCACGGTCTCGGCTCCCAATGCTGTATCTAATGAAGTTTTAACTGAGGCTCGGCTTATTGCCGTTACCCAGCCATGACTACAGCTTTTTAGTTCAATAACACTCCATCCACACAGATTTCATCATTCAGATGACGGGATAAAGAGTCAAGGACTCAGTCCATCGCCCAGTTCTTTTAAGAACTTTAGTGATGCACAATCGTGTTGTTGCACACTGCATAAACATTGATCCATTTAAAAAATAGATCAAATTTGAAATAAATAAAATAATTAATCTAAATTAATAATGAACTAATTGGAACCTAAAACTACTTATCGCTTTAGTGTAGTGGCTGTTACAATGATGATAACATTCATGCTATTTAAACTAACCGCAACTGTAACCATAATACTTGTTCCTAAAATCTGAACTAATAGTAGTTTCAAAATACATAAGAAAGTAATCGAAGTAATGAGCAGCATCTGCTACTATTAATGGTAGTATCGACGATTTGTAATCACAATAGCAATCTTCCTACAGAAATGTAAAAATCACAGTTATAGTATTATATATATATATATATATATATATATATATATATATATACACACAGTAACAGGTGATTATTTATTTGTGAGTTTCTCCTCTGTCCCTTTGAGGGGGGGGGGGGGTTGTGCCCTCCTAATGAGGGATTAAGTACATGTAGCTTATGACTGTAAGTCCGTGTGTATTCACGGGAACGGGTTGTCTGTTCTGGGGAACGAAAATCCCTCTACCTCCTGTATAAAGGTTCCTTACATCATAGACGGGAATTGAACCCACGTCTTTCCGACCAAAATACTTCGTCTACACCAGTGTTCCCCAACGTGGGGCAATTAGAAAATTATGTTGCATTCGTCACTTGATCACCGATATACTCAAGAAACTCACCATTGTCGGCGATAAATTGTCGATATTGCAACCCTGACTTTCTGAGGAAAAAAAGCTGACATTCACTAGTACAGCAGTCAACATAAATACAGTATCAAGAACTCCCAGAAAAGCAAAATGCTGAGTCTATTAGAAATTTATTAAATATACAGTATTCATTTATTAAATAAAATGAACAATGGCATGGCTTTCTGAAGAGACAGAAATACCGAAATTCAACTAGTTTTGCAAAAAAATACTGTTGCCCTTCCCATCGTCATATTTAGTTGAATGTGGCTTAAGTGCTGTACACGACTTGCTACTGAACCATGGAACCACAAACCACGGAGATTTGAGATTGAAAATGACTAAATTAGCACCTCAAATAAAAACTCTTTGCAGCAGACATCCAGCTCAAGGATCAGATTAACTTGGATTTTATTTTTCCGAGTTCAGTTCGATTTATGTTTTATAATATACAAAGTGTAATATAAAACTTATATTCATTGAAGAAAGTCAAATTAAAAGTACTTTTAATTATGTTCCTTTTTTATTTAAAGTACATATTTATATTATGCTTTTTCAGAACTTGGCTGACTGTTATGCTAGAGGGGGGGGGATCAAAATCTTTGAGGCGTTGAGGTGGGGCATGATCCAAAAAACGTTGGGAAACACTGGTCTACACCGACTGAGCTACGGAGGCTCAGGTACTCATTAAAATACGACAATGACACACGTGTCGTGTGTGTGTCATTATACTGCTCATGACACATGTAAACCCAAACTTAAGTTAAAACGAGATGCCAGTCATCTAAAAGGTGGGAAATTGGCTATGGTATATGATATATTTATAAGAGGCAGTTCGATATAATTAATTGCCAGTAGAGCGTAGGATAACCACGTTTATTTTCTATGCAATGGTTATTATGAATGACAACTAAATGCTTCAAAAAGCATAATATCTTATCAACACAATCCTGAATTTTGTTATTTTCATATTATGCAAACTTGACATCGTTTTAAATCCCATCACTTGTCAGCATTAACTGTTTCATAGATAAATCCTTCGTGACAATATTAGTTTGTGTACATACCCGGAATGGTAGTTAAATTGTAACTATTTCAAGCGAAACAGTCATCAACTAGATAATAAATATGATATAATCTAAAACAAGTTTTAATGTATACAGATATGCCTGCATTTGGGCTAACGCCCAAGAAATAAATATAGCGGAACTTAGAGTACTTTTACCCACCAAACATTTGGTGTGTAAAATTGTATTCCGTGTTACTCCAAGTTTCTCTGTTGGTTTTGTAAATGGCAGACATTGCTTTCGGACCTGAAACAACAACATTTTGTTATAAATCGATCTGAAATGATACTAACAATACCTGTCTTCGTGAATTTCTAGATCATCCAATCAAATTAATTATGCAATAATAACCTTAATATGAAAGAATAGTTGAACTCCTGATGACTGTGCTGATTATCATCTGTTCAAGCGACAAATGCGATAGTTAGCAAAGGACCGAAATGGATCATTTAAAATCAGCTACCATTCAAATTTGTTCTAGTGCAGTTGGCAACATGGCTTTTTAATACCGACCTTCGGGATTCAAAAAGAATTACGAGATGCCGGTGGCGGTATGGCTTTGCTTTCCTGTAATCCCATAACCAATAGTGTAAAGCAGGGGCACTTATTAAGTTGCCTGCAGGAAACCAGTCTCCCTTTAGTAGGATTTCATCGCTTGCAGAGGTGACAAAGCCTTTTTTTTTTTTTTTTTAACTGAAAACCTGCACTGTTCGTTGAACGAACAGTTTTATAAATAAATGAATAATAAATCATTTTAGTTATCTTTCAAAATGAGATTAAAAAAGGAGTTTCCACTTTGCAAGTTCCCATTGATATCAAAGAGTCCGAGCACCTTGGATCCAGGGAATATGCTGGCCATCACTATTGAAAAGATCAGGGCAATAGTATCTCTGAAGACTTCCTTAATAATGAATGTTCGATGTGTGAAGGGAGAACATCTGATCATGGTCCAATCCAGCACACCTAATAATATAGAAGTCTACATTCTATATTATTCAAATATAGAATTCTACATTTTATATTGTTAGGGTCAAGGTCCCAGTGAGGATGCAAAAACCTAGCGATGCGTTCTTGAAGTTGGTGTATCAGCAAGATCATGATAAAATCAACCAGTGTGGTCATTTTTAGATTCACTGAAGTCCAAGAAAAAGAAAATAAACCTCATCTACGCAGTTTTTCATTCTTCAAGAAGTGAGAATAAGAGAATTTCATTGTTCTCCAAGTCCCTTTAAAATGTAATATAATAAAGAGCTATTTTATTATATCTTGATGTTTAGGGCTCAGATCACGAAAAGTGTTCTCCCATTCCCTTCATTAGATGTAACCCATAATATTGAACTATTGCTTGCTTTATCTTGCAATGGATATGGGCGACTGATCACGACAGATAGCAGCGTGGATTTGATGATAATAAGCATTTGCCTTTAATAGATTTCCTCCTAGTAATTGTACCTCCGTACTAGCGCTAACAACATTAAATTAAACCATCAGCTTTTTTTTTTATTACATATACTGTACAATTGATTGGGCTAATGCAGGATTAAGTTCAATGAATCAATTTGTTTGTCACAATCATAACTCCAAACACCTCGATATTCATAAAACCAGACGTTGCAATACATATCTATCACATGCTTCTAAGATAACGTTTTGCCTAATTTATATAGAATATTTTGTAAAAATCAAAACAGGTGTTGGAGTAAATAATTTTTTTCACTTTATCAAAAAAAAATTTAAAAATTAAAATTTATTCTTTCTATAATTAAATTCAAAATACTTTATTATATATTAAAATTTTATTTATTAAAATTCAAAAAAATTGAAAACTACCAAAGTACTTCTGTGCTTTCAATTAAACATTGCAATTTTTTACAATTAAACATTGACTCTACCAGCCAATGTTTAATTGTAAAAAAAAAAAAAAAAAAAAAAAATCACCTTAGTGATAATACGATCTTGTGAAAAGTTACCAAATAGGTGTCAAAAAAAAATCATAAGTTTAACACACCTTGTGACCTTTCTGATGTCCTTTTTAACGACGAAAAAAATTAAGCAATTTGGATTAGATATTTCAGTCTCTCAAATGTATTTGGTGGAAGATCGGGGGTAAAAATCTCTTAAAGAAAAGTAGACGAAATGGCTAATTTTTGCCAAGATATAGAAGTAATGTCTTATATCATTAAAGCTTCTGTTTTTAAATGGCCTCTCATTCTAATAATCAATTGTAAGTCTGGACATTTGAACCCTAAAAACTATCACAGATTATTGAATAAAAATAACCTCTGTGGAACTTAGTAAACAACAGAATATTGTATATGAAAACAGCAAGAATTTGTCAACGAACAATAAAAAGGCGCAGCACAGGATGTAATTAGTTGCAGTAGTAAAATCATTTGTTGCTAAACATTAAGACTAATGTTACATTGGAGTTCAAAGTATGCAATAATCTGATGCCTCGCTCTCCAGTTCCATTGTGTAAATCATTGGATGCGTGAAAAATGGAACCACATCAGAATTTTCTATTAACTGTGGGTTAACAAAGAGGACGGGAAGATGGTGGTAGGAATACCCATTTACATTCTATGGGAGCTACGCACCCCTCCCACTCCTTGGATCGGCAATATACATTAATGGACATTAAATAGTATCTAATGTAAATGGATAGGAAATCTGTACGAATCTAATGAAAGCATCCAGCCGGGCAGCCCTGCCAATGGACTCTCTACCTTCACCATTTCCAGCCATGCCTTCATCATTTTCTTGATCGAGAAGCTGAAGGTTCGTGGCCGTACGAAGCTTTACTACCGCTACCTAGCTGCCTGCTTGGTGCTTCAGGGTGTGCTTTCCCGTCACCAGGAGAAAGCAAGCGATAAACTGAAGCGAGAGAGGAGGGGCATAGCCATAACCCTTCGACAGGTATTGATTATGGTAATCACAGATTCTACGGAACAAAATGGAATGCGAAGTAGTTTGCCAAGACGAAGGGGCTCGCTAAAATAATAAAGAGCCTCTGTTAAGGTTCTATCTCCCCAGGGTACATCTCTGATGAGACGTACTATTGACTTTTGTAGCGAATCTACGTGTCTTTTCGTTGGCACCAACAAGTGAGTGAATAGCAGTATTTATCAGGGGGGGAATTGGGAGGGGGAAGATGTAACAATTGTATAGGCCAACATTCACGTTTAAGAACACGAGGTCAAAGGTGAAACAACCGAAAGCTTCTGGCCTTGAAGATCAAAAGTAGAGCGGAATCTGAAACGCATGGAATTGTGGGATTGTTAAAACAATGAACTAGAGAAAGAGAAAAAAACTGATACCACTTGAAGTAAGATTAGAAGTATTTTATCCTTCAGTGGGTGCCGTAGTGTTATATTAGCATATACATCTTGATTGATGTAAGACCCTAGTCTCGGACTAAGATTATTTTCCTGATCTGTCACTAATCGGCAAAGATATTTCCTTTTGCGACCGTCACCATTGCGACAGCTGAGGAATGGGTTTGACACGCTAGAAACGACAGCTTGCACTTCCCCCAGGCGGATCGCTTTGTCAATGCCACTACAACAGATTCCAGCCCCTGTCTAAAGCACATTGCCAACGCAAACATTTATAGAAATCCGACACTAATTAGGGTCTAGGTCTTACAGTACCTGGGGCCTCCTAATAACCCGAGTTCGCACTACTTTCCAAATAGCATGCTGTCAAATGCAGCGCTACTTTCAACGCTATCCATCTATCTATCTATCTTTCACCTGGCGGTCCATCATAGGTATACACACACATACACACTCGCTATATATCATTTAATTAAGCCTTTGGGTTTCTTTGAAGTCCTAAATGGATCGCAAATATTGAACGTAGACCTCCCAATATTTTTATTTTATTTTTTTTTTGTAGCGTGGCCAATGGATGCTGGTCAATGATACATGGCATGACATTTAATTCTATTAATCTAACATGGGAATGGGAGGTGTTTTGTTTTTATTATCCCCTACAGCTAACGACATCAAAGTACTACTTTTTTAGTTTCTTAGAAAGTAAAAAAAAAAAAAAAGTTTTTTTTTTTTGAAACTTTACTGAGCAAGGTTTTTAAGTTGGTACTCCATTTCTTTAACCACAATGGTGATCGAATGATGGCATTTATACGTCATCTTAAAAAAAAAAAAAAAAGAACGCAAATATCGATTGTTATCTGAAATATTATATCCTTTATAATTTGAACAAATATTGCATGGGCATTTTTCCAACTTTATTTTTATTTCTTTTATTTTAAGTAAAAAAAAAAGGACACGATATGCTCTAAAATTATCTAAAATATATTTTAAAATTTCAAAGATAAATTAAAATGAATTAATACACCGTTTTTAATTGGATGAACAAGGAATATATTATTTCAGTTAAGTGGAAAAATGAATTGCTTTCTCAACATAGGGTCGAAGTATACTTCGTATTTATCTTCCCAAATAATCAAAGCAGTGATGTTTCTGGTTTTGATACAGTATTCGGCACGTTTGTTGGACACAAAAAAAAATTAAATATCTTGCAGAAACTTAAACATCATCTTTAAGATTTTTGTATAATTATTACAGAACTTATCTTGGAAATACATACACACATAAACAAACTTGTAACTCTTTTCCATGAATTTTTATTGTTTTCGTAAATGACTGACGCCCCCCCTCACATACGCCCAAAGTGTTATTTCGCACACGACGTTAAACTTTATGCTTTTGTTCTTCGTGTAAAACCTCTTTTTACTCAATAATTGCTTCCTGTCTCTAAACGCAGAACAGAATTTGAATGTTAGCAAATGAAACTGAACAACAGAGAAATATTGTGAGTACGGAGGATAAAGAAAGAAGCTACAAGCGAGTCCAAAGGCTGTTTGGAGAAATCTGTTGGCTAATTGTTGCTAAGAGACAGCACACAAGACTGACAATTCATTCATTGTGAAGCACCGTTGGGAATCTGAGCACTTATTAAACAGACCAGAAAACATCTGTAAAGTATTGTTTTCAGTAACGGTTCGCTAATTCCTGCTCGAGTTTAATGATTTCCGCTGTGTACAGTTATATTATTGAATGTGTAAACGACTGGCTAAATAAATACGCTCCAATTGTTTCGTTTTACATGTAAAATGCGAAGGTGTCGTTGGAGGTAGATTATCAGACCTAATACAATAGTTGGAAGAATGTCCTTTTTTTTCCGGCCGAGAATGAATGCTAGATGTTGATTTATTGCATTTTCTTTGTGATTTATTCTGCGTAGAATCGTGTTTCTGTCTCTTTTGTACTTCCTCTCTCTCTCTCTATTTGCATTTCTCTTCTATAGTATATCTGATCTGATTTTTCTTTATTTCATCATTTTTTTATTTTCATCTCATTCATCTCTTCCCATTTGATTTTCGTTTGTTTCAGTTGCACTTTTCCTTTTTCTCTTTGCTCTGCGTTTTCTTTCGAATGTTTCTCCAAGGTTTTTAGTTTCTTCTTTCTTTCTTTCTTCTTTGGATTTCCCCCCTTGTTCTCTTGAATTTATTTTTCCTATTTTATTTTATTTTTATTTCTTTTGTCTTTTTTCTTTCTTTCTTATGCTTTTTTGTTTCTAACCATTCTTCACACAATTTTTCATTCTCTCTCTCTCTCTCTCTCTCTCTCTCTCTAATCTTTTCGTCTCTCATCTGTTTATTCCTCAATTTTTCTGTTTTTCTCTAGCCTTCTCTGTAAATTGAATTTCTTTTCTATCTTTTTTTAACTTTGTCGCCATTTTTACAATAGTTCTCTGTGTCTCTTTATTTTTCCTTTCTTTCTTTCTTTCTATGTCCAAGTTACACTTTAAATCAGTCAAATATGGATACGCAACTCCAGCACAATCAGTGTTGTTTTAAGACAGCTGGAACGCTAACAATAATACGGAAACTATGAAAGAAATACAAAAACATAAAACTCTTTTATTCCAGGTTTACCGACAATGCTCGTGCACCCCACTTGGTTTCAACCCTGTGCCAACTAACCAGCACCTACGTTTTCCCTTTCTTTATCCACACTATTCGGACTTTCTTAACCGTTCTCTTCGGATCTGTTGAATAAACAAGAAAACTTCCCTTTTGCACTAATCCGTGCACTCATTGAACTGTATCTTCGCTCCTATTCCGCTGCGTCTTGATCACGTGATGCCGCGAAAACATACAGGGCGGCGAATATTGATTTGTTGACGGCAGCGGAAGGCTTCGTCCGCAGCGACCGGGAATTTGGGATTAAGGGATCGACGTGCAGAGAGGAAAATGATTGTTAAGAGAAGACCAACGTGGTCGTTCTCCCCTTTCTCTTATGGGGTGGGTTGCTACGGAGCAAACTGATAACAGCCAGCAGTTAGTGTCTCCCCCCCACTACTCCAACTGCGGCCATTCCGAGATCTAACATACTTCCTGGCGTCTGAGTGCAATGTTTGATGCAGTCTTCAATCCACTCATCTCCTTTCCCATCCCTAAGGAGATGGTTCGTAACTTTGGAAAGGTGTGGCCATTGCCACTACTACTATTTGGAACATTTCGACTTCATTTGGAAATCCATAACCCATTGTGACATTAGGCCTAACTCATTTGTCATTCGGTAGCAATGGACACATTTCATCTTCGTCACATATCCATTCGTTCACACGGATAATGATTCAGTGTTTTTTAGTTATTGTTTTTTTTTTTTAAATTTCTGTTTAAGTGCCATGTAGAATAAACTGTGCTGCAGAAAAAAGTCACACGTGAGTGTGATCGACACATGAATTGAAAGAGAGGATGAGTTAGACAAAGTACGATGACTATAATTCCTAAAAATCGAATTTCCAATATCTTAGGCTTATCGTAATTGAAAAATATTCCATGCATTAATAAGGTTTTTTGCAATATTGTCAATATTTCATTGTATAGTTACATTGACAATATTGTCCAAATCACGTTAGCCTAGCTGTATTTCATTCTTCTCCGGCTCAGTTATTGTGTTAAAGTTGTTTTGATAATATCCTTGTAAAGAACATTAATTGGATAATAATAACGAAAGAAATAACAAAAGAAAAACACTGCAAGATTTCAACCAATCTTGTAGTATGAGGTATATATTTGCACACGCAAACTTTGAACTATCGTACTACACTTTCGCTGGTGTATGTGAAAGATTCATAGTGTCTCTGAAATGTAAAGACCCTGGGTTCGAATCTCAGATCTAGAAAACTCAAAAAAAAAAATGTAAACATGTTACATTTGAATGTAAATTAGCCGGTTTCATACAAAGGCAACAATCTCTCTGTTTCACTCCCGAAAAAGACAGATTGTAAGGTGAACACATGCAATTAGCAGACATAGGACTTGACTCAAAGCCCTGGTTAATTTAGCGTGGCTCTAAGTGACAGCTAACAGAACTGAAGGAAGTTCTGGGCTAATCATTACAAACCCTCTCTATCCATATTACCCAGAACCTATACAAAGCATTGGACTAGTATTAAGTACGTGAAAATATGAAATACTTGTATATTAACCTTCTTAAAAGTATTAAGTGTCAAAAATAAGAATATGAAATTCGCTGTTAATACACATAGATGGTGAATTCTAAATGATGAAAGAAATTGTTTTTTTTTTTTTTTTTTATTATTTTATTTATTTTTTTATTTATTTTTTTTTTGAGGCCCTTGTAGTTCAGGAGTCCGTATCAAAAACTGTTTGCTTTTCTTTCCTCTATTATGCACTAACAGCAAAGCAAATTTCATGTTTTGATTTTTCATACTCTCTTCTCAAAGCCTACAAAACTTCGTGTGTATACACAATGCCCTTTGGTTGTGTAAACACTTTGGTTCGAATCCCGTCTAGGAGGCAAAGAATTTCTATAAGAGCTTTTCAAATAAAAATGAATTAGTCGGTCTACCCCGGAAGGTGACACGATTTTTCCATCTGGCAAACCAGTCAGAATAATAAGCATTTCATAAATGATAATACATTGTTTCGTTTTTAAACTCCTGCTTCGTTTTTATATCCGCAATTTTTTAATTAATTTACTATTTCTTTCATTCTATAAACAGATCGGTTAGCTATGAACTTCGCATTGATGTAATGCGTATATTACATTTGCAGTATTCTATAATGAACGACAACCTTCAGATTCCTTTATATATTTGTTTGTTTTCAGAACGATGTTGGATACGTTTTGCCCTCCGAAGCAAACACGTGCAGTGATCTTCACTGAGGCTCATATAGAGACAAATTCCATCTTGCGACCTGCCCGTAATTGATTGTGCACAGCAGCGTAGAACATTCTCAGTTCACTGTGAATGTCTATCGGTCACCAGTGTCATCGTATTGTGATACTAATCCCAGCAAGGATGTCTTTCCTCACCCTCCTACCTCCCCCTATGCACTATTGTGCAAGGCAATCATCACAAGCGTCATAGGCTGTGTGTATGCAATTCCGTGTCACAGCCAGTGAGATGTACCGTGCAAACGCTACGGTGTTTTGCTGTCTGTGAAAGACCTCACATATTGCCATCCCACCTCAAGACATTATCAGTCACAAGCAAACTACACCCCGTATTGAGATGTGGCTCTTTGGAGAATTGATGAAAGGAATTTTATTCCTCGCGAACAACATCCAAATTGTACTTAACCCCTCCCCAGCTCCACTTCCACACGAAGAAAAGATCGGATTGTATTCCCCACCTTTGCACCCCTCCAAACCTCGAAAAATCGAAAGAGTGGAGGTGCTGTTATCGGCTTTAGATATTTGGTTTGGAACCAGTGATCGACCTTTATTTCCTATTAAAAGCACTGTTTGTAATACAGAGGGCATGGAATCGTGTAGTTCTACAAGTTGTATTTCAAAATATTAAAATATATATATATATATATATATATATATATATATATAGGTTTAGTGTCTAATATTCTCAAAGAGAAAATCTTAATAACTAAAGCCAGAATTATAAACACACTTTATTTTTTAAAAATCGCCTTAGTTTAAAGTCAACACTGTGGTAGGAATATGAATTAAATTATTCCTACAAGCTTCATTCCTCCTGAATTATATAGAATTTACTGACGTGAAAGTAAATGGTGTATGAAACTTATACACCAGTTATTTATTTTTCTGCCTTAATTTAACTTATATACATTTTGCATAAATACAAATATTTAAATGCTTATCTAAATATATATAAATTATATAATTTAAATGCTATTTTTATTGCATTATTTGGTCTAACTAAACTATAGATTTAAATTGCCAATTTTTTTAAAGTAACATGTTATAGTTCATCAGAAATTGGGTATATCTTTTATTCATGTTACAAAAAGGGGTTCAGTCAATGTTAAAATGTCTAAAACTTACAGAAAATTTCTACCCGATGAACATATTTTAATACGACAGTGATATATGTCAGTTTGTCTCCTAGTGACAATAATTAATCTCTGCTATTTGTTATAGTCACTAACAAATGGCATTCGGGTACTTGAAAGCTAAATTGACAGAAATTTTCCATGAATTTCCAAGGGAAGAAAAAAAAAATAAGAGAGATAAAAAATCGCCACTTATAAAGAACCTGAATGAAACATAGATGTTGTATGTCCAAGAAGTTTTACAACCGATATGGACCACTACATCGCCTTGGCAATATATCGTGCGGAACTCCTATTATCATTAATCAAAGACTATGGTAGTCTTAATCATACGATTCTATACCGGAATCATTAATCTGTTAATGGCAAGGAGGCGAAATTACTCCAATCAACACGTTTAAAATGACAGTCGGCCAAAGCAGTGAGGAAAGGTGGTAATCACCCGTATAATTTTCGCTGCAACAATATTTTCTCATATATCGTCTGCTTGTCATTACATACGTTATTAAGCAGACGACTGAAACGTCCCGCAGTATAAAGATGCATTCCGGTCTCGTTTATCCGTTATTCGATAATACGTAGATTCATATAGCGCATTCGATAGTGAAGGGGGGGAGGGAATATATCCAGTTATTGTGAATGAAGATGTTTAATATTTTGAAATAGCTTCGATGGTGTATAAATTATCTCCAAACATAAGCGCTTCAAACAGAATGTTCTGTTTTATTCGCTTTGTGTTGAAAATATTTAATGAAAGGCCTTTCATCTATAGTTTTTTTTTTTTTTTTTAACTAAATCTCGATCCGATACCCTGATGGATATTGATCGTCCCTAATTTTCGAAATATTTATAATTGTTGTAAACAGGAAAAAAAAATACCAATATTAATATATCCGCCTTGCAACATTAATTTTTGATAATGTATTTGACTAAATTTAAGAAACTGTCAGCAACGCCAAATTAAGGTAGTCCGGAACTACTCAAGGGCACATATTTTGAGAGTCCTGTTTTGATTGTTTCCATATGTTACAGGCTTGTCGCTATTATAATATCATTAAAGTAACAAAGTTTTTTTTTTTTTTTTTTTTTTTTTTTTTTTTTTTTTTTTTTTTTTTTAAACTAGGGAATTATTATAGAACAATGTGTTTCCTGTTGTCTTCCTTGTCTAGCAGTATTCTAGACAAGGGAAAGATGTTTTGAGGGACAAAAATCTGAAGTTTCCGGGGGGAAAAAAAGCTTTCACCTCAGTGTGAGACAGACCAACTCACCTTTTATTGAAAATGATAAAAGTTCGCGTCATAGACGGATTCTAACCCGGTTCTATCCAACCACAGCTTTCCCTTGAAACCAGCTAAGCTACAGAGGCCCTCCTATATCAGCGAAATAATATAAAGCACTGCATTCCGAATATAGCATTTATTGGTGTGTTACGTATTCTCAGGTAATATACATCGCTAGTAGATTTATATTTCAAGCCATTATAGGGCCAAAGCCTCGGAAGCAACTGTATCAACTGCACTCCTGTAAATTTTACTTTGTGAGGTAGATTAATCGTATTTCATACTCGTAAATTGTAACGATTTTTTTTTACACAGCAAAAATGAATCATTTCCATTAATTTTTAGATTAGAGAAAGTCTAGAGAAAGGGGTAGGGTGAGTTGTTTGGTTGTTTTGAGACCGGGGGATCGTAATATATCCGAATGAGCACGTGTTACAAACGGACATCAGTGTACATAAGTCAATAACACTCTCGTCATATATTTTATTCCCTAAACATATTCGAAAATGCTTTCGTTATATATTTTCAGAACAATCATGTGCACATCGAGGGTAGACGAAGTCTAGTAAAAATTAAAAATATATATATAATAATAACATCATTCTGAAGGAGAACATGTATCATAATTACTGTCTGTTTTTAAATCATTTATATCAAGAGTGGGGAGGGGATAGTCCTATTCTTAAAATCACGAAAAAAAAAAAAAAAAACACCGAGATCACAATGGAAATAATCTCATGAAGACTCATTTACTAAAGTATAGTTGCAAAGCTTTTCATCACCTGCAGGGGTCTGGCAAAACAACTCGAACAGTTTAGGCGAGTGATCGATCAATACTAGAGGCCTGCCCGCAACCCCTAGTTCATTAATTGCTACACTCCTGAGTAAGTCATGTATCAGCTCTGTCTCTGTAACCGTCCGCGAAAGAGAGATAGAAGGGGAAAAAAAAAATCTAATCTTTTGTACTAAGACCAAACTTTTATCTTCCCGTCAACACACCAACCCACGCTGTACGAAAGAATGGGGGGATAAATAATAATAGTGCTCCCCCCCCCTAAAAAAGGAGGTTACGTACTATTTGTTACGTATTCGGCTTAAACAGTAATTTAACCTCTTTCGTTGATGGCATGCGTTTCAATCAGTTAGTCATCCTGTCTATTAAACTTCCTCTTGTGATCCACCCTTAGTTCATTGCGATGTATTAACCAACACTAATCAGTCAATCAATAGAAAGAATAGCGTAACAGTATAGCTTGATGTTAATAGAGTTATTGTTGTGCATTAGGTTGGTAAATGACACATCTGGGTTAAGTATTAAGTTTTTTTTTTTTTTTTTTTTTTTTTGTAGAGCTATATTTTAATAGTTCGGGATTGGGTAACCATTGGTATTTTTAAATGATTTTTTTTTTTTATAGAAGTCGTAAGCAGTGAATACAATTAAGTATCTGTCAAATAGTGGTGAATAGCAATAAATAAATAATGATAATTTTTAAAAAATGTAGAAATTATTCAACAATTCTATACAAAACCTAACTTTTTATTAAAGATACCACATACAAAATTTAATCAAAATCTATCGGATTACAACTGCGCTGTCAGATGAATACAGACAGACAAACGATCCGTACAGTATGTTCGGCGAAATACACCTAAAAATAGTTGAATAAATTCCCTATAGTAATTTAACAAAAGAGGTGGACCCTCTGTAGAGTTGATTATGTCACTATCGACCCGCTATACTGTCAACAGTAATATGCGATGAATTCAAACACATTTTTGGAATTAACACCGAAAACGCATTCTCTTCTCACAAGGAATTAAATATGGGATTTCACGATTCTATATTTGATGTGTGTTAGAAAGAGGCAGAGAGGGTATAATAAATATTTTTTGTTCTATAAAAATGGTTATTTAATTACTAGACTGAATTGGTCAAGTAGATAGTATTTCCATTCTTCATCCAAACAGGACGCGGATTCGAATCCCATGGCAAGTAAACCAGGCTCATACATTTTGAAGTTTTTTTTTTTTTTTTCCCCTATTATACTCGGGTTTTTCGTCCTCAAACAAGGTTAAACCGATCCCGTTAACAAAATACATCTATGAGAATGCAGCAGAGAAGTGAACCCTAATCAGAAGATTCTATCCCTCCTAAGAGACGGATGGGTTGATGAAGAAGTGAATGATATTGACGTAAAAACAAACAAAATATTACTTGCCTTCCATCAGGATAATTTCATCTTGGTGATCATCTTACGTTCGAGGTCAGTTTGATGCCATCAGAGAAAAGCCAAACCACAATCCGAGGAACCTTGCTAACAAGGTTACTTTCTTGCCAACCAGATAAATTCGTGTTTTTTTTTTTTTAATTTTTGAGATAAGTAATATTAATTTAAAAGTAAATAATTTTCATTCGGTAAACTTGAGTTATCATTAAACACCAAAATATGTAATTAATAAGTAATGAACTTAAGACAGAGAAAAGTGTGATTTCATTGTTATATGTTATATATATATATATGTATGTATATATATAAATTATTGTTTAAGTGGACCGGGTTCAGCAGGATTTCTCTTGATTCTACATATTCTATATTCTATATAGAACATATTCTATATATTCTATATAGAATATATATATATATATTCTATATTCTATATAGAACATATTCTATATATTCTATATAGAATATATATATATATATATATTCTATATATTCTATATAGAATATATATATATATAAAATGAGTATCCAGGGAGAGTAATGGATGGCAATGCTGTAGCCAATGAAGTTTAACTGACGTTCGGCTGTTGCTGTTACCCCCTTGGGCGCTGAGATTCGAGAGTAATGAGTACGCTCTCTTAAGGTTTTTGCCTTAAGGGAGCAATGTGAGTCTCCGGGGAAAGTGTTCTCCGGCACGGCCCGCTGAGGGGCTTTGTCGGTGAATGCTTTTCTTCGGAATTTGAGCGGTTCTGCTCGGTGGTGGCGTGTGGGTGGAAGGCCAACGCTGAGATGGACGGTCTTCCGCCCACGATTGAGTGGCCCAGGGATCGTCCGAATTTTTAGAGACGGCTTTACCTTTACATATGGCAATGCTGTAGCCAATGAAGGTTCTAACTGAGGCTCGGCTATTGCTGTTACCCTCCTGCCATGATCAGAGTTTTATATAGCTCAATAACACCCTGTCCTTACACTGTCCTCTTTAGATAACGGGGAATATGAAAGCATTCTTGCTTCGCCCATCTAGCCAGTCCTTTTAAGGATTTTATTGTTATAGAAGTATGTTTAGTTCCATTGACCTTTCTAACTATGTTATCATTGCAGTGAGTATCGTAACCAGGTGCAGTTTCCACATGATAAATGAAACAGTGTATTTCTCGCCCAATTATGATATAATAGAAAATGTTGTAGACCAATAAAATAAATCCACTCTCACTGTGTGGTCGCTTGGGCAATTCAAACATTCCTTTTTTTTTTCCCACCCTTCATTCTGTTTATTTTCTTTTGCTATTGGGTCCTGTGACAAGAGTATTTGAATTATACGCACAAGTCGTTCCTTTCTGTCGTGATGTAAGTCCAGAAAAGCAAGTTTTACGACCGCATGTCAAGAGCAGGGAACGATACGTGAACTCGCTTTTAAATGGCGAAAAATTCTATTAACACCTTAATTTATTACTATAATCGCTTAAAATGAGAAGGGAAGATTAAAGAAACTACTGGGTTTCTTTACCTAGTGGCTTTTCACTAACCTTAGTCTCTATAGATGTCTGGCAAAACATAGAGACTGCAGGTTATCTCATTACCACACAGCGACTTGTTGTCATGGCAACAGTCCTTGCTAACGTGGCCAATCTATATAAGTATATACGTTAATTATTGATGTAATACAGTACATAATGCACAATATTCTGGTAATTTCTTGGTATCCTTTGTCAAGTTCACGACTTTAACAACAACAAGATACACGAAAAAAGAAATTGAATCTAGATTTCTTTTGCTGTCTGCTAAGAAATATCTGTTTCCTCTATACGTAACTTATGCTGTGTTTTCTGTCGGAGAGAGGAGGCACTTTGGAATCCGAAATCACTCTGGTGGTCACATGCTTACGTGTCTGTAGATGGATTCACATTCACTGTCCCTACAGGGATTCCTCACTCAGCGCTTGTAACTCTCTTGGGTATTGGCTGCTGTTCCGGACTCGTGTTACTTCATTTATAGCTTGATTTTGCGTGTCCAAGCAGTGTCAAGCTAAAGCAAAGAAAATCCCACTTCCCTTGGACTTACAGTAGCCTTCGGCACTTTCAGATGCCAGGCTTGTTTCGGGTGTAACCTAAGAATGAAAATGCGCTACTTCCGCGAGTAAGGCTTCAATAAGATACGTGTTATGTCCATGGGATGTTGAAGTGTCTCTGGCATTGGAAATTATGGGGGAAATGAGGGGGGGGAATAGGAAGTGTAGAAAAAGAAAGAAATGAGGAGAAAAAAAAAAAGTTCGCAGAAGGGGAAATGAGATATTCAACCTTTAAGCGCCAGCTTCATCATTTGGTAATTTACCAGCGATCTATCGCCATAGCAACCGACCAACCCTCCAGGCTTGGAGCTGGAACTAGCAGCCGGGAGCAGGTGCAGCTTGTTAGATGGCAGGTAAACCAGGCAGTGTGTGTGTGTGTGTGTGTGCAACACTGCTAGCGTCTACCGCTAACTATCGTTAAGCAGGCATTACAGTTGAGATATGTGAGCAGGCAGTTGTGTGTGCGTGTGTGTTTCAGTCCATCCTTTTAACGAAACAATAGTCGATACAACATTGGGAATCTTGAAGTTCAAAAGCGGAAAATACTTTACATGCACTCGTACCGCCAATGGCTGCTTGTGTTACGCTAATTTCTATTACTTTTCTCGGGTCTTTCCACGGTACCAGGGGTTACCGTAGGATACAAGCGATCTGAGGTGAATAATTACTAAACGCTAACTCTGTTTTGCGGTTCGTTAGGAGGACTTGCCAATATATCCGCGAATGAGTATTCAATGTTTCGTTAGTATGGAGACCGCTAATTTATTGGCTCTGTAACATATTAGTAGTTAAGGCAAAAGCTTATTGAATTGACAGAGAGCAACTTCGAGTCTGAAATAGAGAAAATTCTCCAATATCTTCGTTAACTGCGTAGAATCCTACTGTCAATAAATGTTTCTCTATAATAGCATAGAACGCAGGCTTTGATAATCTTGCTCTTTTTAGATTAGTAGGATAATTTAATTGCATAATTATTATTTTATTTTAAATATTATTTATTTAAAAATGTTTTGTGATAGTGAACGCCTCTATATATTAACAAATCATTTGTTATATTTATGTTCGTGAAACAGAAATACATGAACATAAACAAACTCAGTTTAGAAAGACAAAAATATTGCAATAAAATTTTATGTGATTCTAATGAATCAGGTAATTGCGAAACTCCCTACATCCTCATTTTCTTCACCCTCAGGTTATAATACACGGCTCGTTAGCTTTAATTTAAGGTCGAGCTACACTAAGAAATAATCAATACCCTAAACATTTTATGCAAATGTCTTTCTCCACAAAGATTCTGAATCTTTTTTTTTTTTTTACATTAATTCTAGTAAACAACTTCTTTGATATATGATTTGATTACTGAAAATATTATTGCTCAAAAATGTAAGGTTTATAAGAGTGAAATCATTAAATATGTTCGGTTTTTTTCCCCCAATTCCTCCTCTATAGTTCACCTGGATGATACATTCTCATACGATCGATTTCATTTCTAGAATCTTGTACATTTTAAATTACATTATATCGTTTTGTTTAGTAACTTAATTCCCCCCCCTCCCCCGAAAAACATTCTATTCCATTAATCTTATATCAATTTTCTCTGAATTATTCATTCTTCAAACGACAAACACTTTTAATTAGTTATCATTATTTGTAGGAGAGGTACATTTATAGTTCAACAGTAAAGTAAAATTAAATCTTATAGTCCTTATAAGGAAGAATGCTTTTCATCTTCCCCGTTATCTGTAGAGGACAGTGTAAGGATAAGGTGTTATTGAGCTATATAAAGCTCTGATCATGGCAGGAGGGTAACAGCAATAGCCGAGCCTCAGTTAGAACTTCACTGGCTACAGCATTGCCATCCGTTACCCTCCCAGGGGTACTCATTTTAGTATCCTCGTATGGCATGCATGAGCTACATTGGGGCTATTCTTATCCTCGCCACCACACAGGTAGATCCTTATAGTTCTTATAACGACTGGCTTAAAGGGGCGAAGCAAGAATGCTTTTCATATTCCCCGTTATCTGTAGAGGACAGTGTAGGGATAAGGTGTTATTGGGCTATAAAGCTCTGATCATGGCAGGAGGGTAACAGCAATAGCCGAGCCTCGGTTAGAACTTTATTGGCTACAGCATTGCCATCCATTACCCTCCCAGGGTTTCATACATCACTCAATTTCATAAAATTAAATTATCCTTATAATCCTTATAAGGACTGGCTTAAAGGGGCGAAGCAAGAATGCTTTTCATCTTCCCCGTTATCTGTAGAGGACAGTGTAGGGATAAGGTGTTATTGAGCTATTAAAGCTCTGATCAGGGCAAGAGGGTAACAGCAATAGCCGACCCACAGTTAGAACTTCATTGGCTACAGCATTGCCATCCATTACCCTCCAAGGGTATTAATCACCGCATCTCACCAACCAACCCTATCCAAAATTAAATTACTTTTCCTACTAAAAATAAGGATCTCTTACACATTACTAAATAAAAGGTATTATTTAAAAAAAAATAAAATTCAATTCAATTTTTTTTAAATATTTTAAAAATAATTATCAAATAATTGTTTATTTGTAATCGTATATCAATTAATGTTTTTATTTATAATATAAAGAAATATATGTAGCAAGAAGCACGTATTGAACATAAACAGCCATTTTTGACTGAGACCAAGGTTTATTATTTCCAGTCTCAAATACTCGACTTGTGTATCAAGGTCCACAGGTTACAGTAATTTTAAAGATAAATCTCACCAATTGTTTAATAAGAAAGACCACCCGGTAACTAATCTATCACGTATTTTTTTTTTTTTCTTATTTATTAGGAACATAAAAAAAAGAGCCAACAAAGTCTAAAACGTATGTACGCACGCGTAAACTCGTAAGAGTACTTTGACACCAGCTCGTTGCTGTAGGTCGTAACGTCTGGTGTAGTGACTTGTTAGAAAAGTTGGAAATGATCGAAGTGTTGTTTTACATGGAACATAAAACCTTAGTAGAAAGCAATTCTCGATTGTTTTCGTTAAATATCGGCTTTAGTTACCTAATTAGTAATTGCACAAGCCAGCCGACCGTCAGGTATTGTGAACAAGTGCTGTGATCCTTTATTATCTCCGTTGTTTGGACTGAGGCTCATCTTAAAGGGCACAGTTCCCAAGAATGTCATAAATTGCTGCTAGTCTCCTGCCAAGCAGCTTGGTGTGCGCCGAAACTAAAGTAGCCTTGACCCCAGGGGAACAGCGGGCAAGCCAAACTGTCTACCTGGATGGAGAGTCGTTGGAGGGTTGTTTATAGACCATGAGAAAAGGAGACATTGTTTTACACAACCCGTCCATAAAGTGTCATCTTCTGTCGGGTCGGATAGCCGTACAGCCGATAAAGATCACAACAGTTTCTGATTAACTTTCTTAGTCCAATCCCGTCCCCCCCTCTGATCTTTCTTCCCCTTTTCCCTTTAGCGATTTCCCATTTTGTTTTTCCCTTCGTAAGTCGAATGGCATGCCGCTCTGATGAGGGCACTGATAAGGTGGCTGGCGGATGGCCACATAGATAAACAAAAGATAGCACTAAAGTATTTTAGTCGGTCGACTGTCAACACGGATAAGGGATGTTTCGTTTTTTTCGGGGGGGGGGGAGGGGGTGGTATTAGTGGAGAGATTACAATCGACACTTTCGGATAGGTCAAGCTGGGATTGCCCCCCCCCCCCTTCACTTTGCAATAAACTGAAAGGTTGAAAACAAACTCAGGTGTGTGTGTGTGCGCGTGTGTACGTTGCGGTAGAGCATTTGGTCATGAGACAAAGGCAAGACGTTGTTCAGATTGACAGTAATAAGGAAAAAAATAATAATCAGCAATATTCTGATTACATCGACACTCTGTTGGTTGTGCTTGTTATGTAAGAGTTCTGCTATCTTCTGTTCAATGTGTTTTGAAATTTGCTTAGTAACAGATGAAGAGAATAGATAATATTACTAATAAACAAAGAAATTGATTCAAAGTAATAGTATTCAATCTAATATTCATACATTTTAGCGTTTCATCAAAGATAAAATCAGGACAAACTTTTATAGCAATAATTCGCGTGATATTTAAAATAGTTAGACTTGTTGTCTGCTTTTTCATAAGGTAATTGTGACCAGTATATTCATTTAGGTAGTAGTTGACTTTCATCGCCTCGTATGAGATTGTGAACCTGCTTACAGGAGGAGACTTGAAGTGGTCTAAAACAGTTCCTTTGTTTCTAGGGCGGGATTTCTCGATTAGGTAGTCCTTAGTCCACTCACGGTACTAAATGTAATAGGTTTACAACTTCCTTGGATGCAGTTCATTCACGGTGAACGAATTCACATAGTGGCTTTATATGGTGACAACTATTACAGAAAAGATGAAAATGAATTCTTAGAGTGCTATTTTATAACTCAAACAAGATAGAAGCATATAAAGGCGACAAATCGAGCCTGTAACAATTACTCGATTGTTTCATCGCTACAAATCACTTATGGGAGTTTAATGTAAAAATCTTAGAGATAAAGGAACGCAACAACACCAAAATTGCCACTAGAACACAAGAGTATGTGCAGATACATACTAGTTAGGATTAGGAACTTCCTTCCGTTATGCGCGCTATAAAAATACACTTAACTGGGATGATAAGAGGCAAGGATTGAGGACAGAGTGTCAGTTGATGTGAGAGAGAGAGAGAGAGAGAGAGAGAGAGAGAGAGAGAGAGAGAGAGAGAGAGAATTGTCTTCCTCTTTAAGAAATGAAAAAATATTTGATAGTTATTCGTCTATCTAATCTTTCATTCGTGTTTTAAAAATTTTAAGTGTAAATTTGAAAATTATAAATCAAAATCATGACTGATGGATATGATTTTGATGTTTAGACAGCATAAATAATACATAAGTTCTTCGAGAATTTTTTAAAAAATTTAGAAATATCTCTCTAATCCTGGATCAAACTACAATAAAGTTATTTCTTTTAGATAAACTTGTGCCATAGTTATATGAATTATTTACACGAAAATACAAGGCAAAAATAACACGTATTTGATTATAAAGCCATATATTTTGGTCTGAAACTTAAAGACCATCTTCGGTGGCAAAAACAGTTGATACAGTTGATACAAGATAGAATGCAAACGATGGATTTATATATATATATATATATATATATATATATATATATATATAATCTCTTTAATCTCATCTTCACAACCTGTCTTTTTGGTTGGAGAGACCTGTGTTCGAATCCAGGAACCCAGGATTTGAAATAAAACTAGACGAAATTCATCTGGATGCGAACCTCATCACCTCATCAAAAAATTAAAATTTTAAATATTTTGTAAAATAAACGGATACAATCCCAAAACCCTGACAGGATTGGTGGTGATGACAATACGAACGATAACGATTGCTGGAATACCAGATATTTACACAAGCACGAAGATGTGGCACTCGTATTTCAATGTAGTTGATTGTTTCAAACATTTCTCCCTAAAATATCTTCTGCATCCAAACGTTCATAACTGATCGCAGGTGTTCTCTTCAACCAGGGGCGGAAGTATAAACGCCAAGCCGACAAAAGCATACCGCCTGCGGATACACAGCGTTCTTTGTTACGCCATGGAACACCACAAGAATAGATTCTCTGCAACATTTGTCTATCTAGATCGTTGGCTTTCATCAAGGCCTCGGCAGCTTCCCTCCCCCTAATGCTTTCAAAGAAGGGATGGGAAGAGAGGTGGGGTCAGAGAAAAAGAACACTGTTCGGAAAGAGAGGAAGTAGCAAGGAAGAATTGAAACACGTGCTCCAAGTCCCTATAGGACCCCCTTAAATTAGTTACTATATGTATTGTATATATTGGAAGCCTAGAACGGTGAATCATAAATGAAGTCTTCCCCCCTCTATACAATCCAAATGACAATGTTACATCCTGCATGTAATATTATAAACACGATTAAAACAAAACATCTGTCAGTCATAAATCAACGGGAAATCAATGAATGATGCACATTATTAAATAATTTATGTATATGTTTGTATCTGTAGCAGTCAACTTTTCCTACCTGCTGTATTTATTAGAATTTGCGTGACAACATACCTTATAACAATACGAATGGCTATCTATGCATATATTTATGTGCCATGGTTTATTATCTAGGATATTTATTTGCTTGCCAATGGATCGGACTACCGTAAAGCAGCAATTCATAAAACCCGTTTATACTACCAAGAAAAAAATGTCGAAAATTACACACCCTCGATTTAAAAAAAATTGCCCACTAATCATGTTTTAACTTTTAGTTTAATTTCACATAATAAGAATAAAATATATATATATATATATATATATATATATATATATATCTTTAATCTCATCTTCACAATCTGTCTTTTTGGTTGGAGAGACCTAGGACTTGCGACACCATTTAATATTTAGTATACCTTATTATGAAAAATATTATTCAACGTCTATAGTCTAAATGGGTGAAAAAGGGATTGATTCATTCAATCCAATACCCTTGGAGGGTAATGGATGGCAATGCCGTAGCTAATGAAGTTCTAACTGAGGCTCGACTATTGCTGTTACCTTCCTGCCATGATCAGAGCTTTAATAGCTCAATAACACCTTATCCTTACACTGTCCTCTACAGATAACATGGAAGATGAAAAGCATTCTTGCTTCGCCCCTTTAAGTCAGTCCTTATAAGGACTAGTCTAATGGCTTATGTAATTGACGTTGTAGTTTGTTAATTGGGCTCGCCCAATTCTCATATCACAGAGAACTATGTGAATTACTTGTCATCTGAAGAAAAATCTTTGATTTTAAAAACTACCATTTATTTCGTTTCAGACTATTACATATGTATATATGTTTCGGTTTAAAATGCTGATTGCACATTTAATTTTGAAAAAAAAAATAAAAAAAAAAAAATATATATATATATATATATATATATATATATATATATATATATATTTTTTTTTTTTTTTTCCCTCTTAATTTTGTCACAATACCCGATTTCCTATGCCTAAGAATGAAAATTTTCTTCGAATATATAATTTGATATAATTTTCTGAAGATAACCTTGCTTTTCTACCAGAAGCAGGGAAAAATCAATGCCCACTTTATCACCTTTTATGCATTTCAATTGTGTATTATGAAAATACCATCAAATTAAATCTACCAACGACTGGATAACCATGTCGGAAGATGTGCTTCAGTGTGACCCTAGCGGACTCTTTTACAATGATTTACAACTGTTGACTTTTGTTAACGGGCAAAGCTAAACAGCTGTAACACAAGATATGTGTGTGGATTAACGTGGCTTTTCTTATGAGCACTTTTATTTCCTCCGGTGGAACATTTACAGCCCTAGAAGCAGTGCCGAGTGTCCCATTACCAATCAAAGAAAGCATGCAGGGATGGGAATTGGGTGCGGATTACCATCTGGAAATTGAGTGAGAGAAGAAAATAGCAATTTGGTGGATTTTAGGGGAAAAAAAGAAGAGTAGTGTTGTATGTGTGAGTAGTTTAGCTCCGGGGAAATAAAAATTTACCCCTTACTCTTTACGACTACATCCGACAACAAAGAGGCATCCATCAGGCCGTTATACCTGCTAGGAATTCTGGGCCAACACTGTTAATGCCTTTCGCTGATCGTACTTACGAACGCTTGCTCTAATTTTATTAGGCTGACAACACGTTACGCACAATAAATATGCTCGCCAGAATCACCCTTGAGTCAATATGATGCCTTGGGTTGCACCTGAGGATCCCAGCGCATCTAATGCAGAATTGATAGACATTTGAAACACGATATCTACCCAGCTCGAAATTCATTACTGAAATCTCCAATGGCGCGGCCAAATGTGAACTGAATAAGGATCACTGACTGAATTAGGAAGGTAATATAACACGGAATTAGCAGAGGTTATGTAATTCTTGGAGAGTCCAAGTCAAGTTATATAACTCGCTTATCCTACCTTTTACAGATGTTTCCCGAAGTTAAACTTGCAATAATTCACTTATAAAAAGTTAAATGTTTAATTCTTCAAAGTCTAATCGTATACAAGGGATGACAGAAAAAAAAAAAATTTCTGGATTTTTCTGTGATGCCGGCATTTGCTGAGGTTAGTGTCCTTTTGACTTGATTCAACGAATCTGGCATTTCTGCTATTATTAAAACATTTGCAAGATTCCTGGGATTTCGAACTCCGCAAAAGTATAGTGCAATTTTTTTATTTGATGACAATATCATCGAACCCCTTCCTGGGGGCGAATTTGGGAAGGGGGGAGAAAAAGTAAAAGCCTCAGTCAATAAGAAGAGTGCGAAACAACTTTTTTTATTATTTGTTTATTTATTTTTATTTTTTTTTTGACAGGAATTTCTGCATAGACAAAGCAGAGATTTTTTGCTACGCTTTGATTTAATTTCACTCAACTTTAATTTCACCCTCATCAAGACTTTTTTGTTTCGATCCATTCCAATTTTCATGTTCTATCCGTTGTATTCATCCTTTCACACGAACTGTGGAGTTCGTCTTTTTCCACATTTCACTAGTGCAAACTTTCTGTTTTACCTGTTATCAATAATATTGCAACTCCAGTTTCTATCTTTAGTGTTTATGTTTACATCTTTCATATCTCCTCAGCATCTTTAATAGCTCTCTCTCTCTCTCTCTCTCTCTCTCTCTTCATATCTCAGTTACAGTTTGTTTTCTATTGAATCCGAGAGAAGCTTGTTTCTGTATCTTGGTCCTATCTTCCATTTTCTTATATTTTCTATTCTTAATCCCACTAATCTTTACATCACATATCCGAAATGTGTATTATAAAATCATTCCATCTTTAGGCATCATTTAATATTTCAAAATTGTCTTCTTTTTTTTTATTCGTTCTTTTCATTAGGATATACTAATCCTTTTAGCTTTTATCATTTCCATTTTCATAGATTATTTTTCAATATTCAGTCTTTTAAGGTTGTTATAAAATTTGCGGACAACTGATTTTAATGTTCTTTCTCTAAGCTCATGCAATTATTAGCTTGTTCAAGATTCCATTGATATTCATTGCTTACTTGCATGGTTTATATATGGTTTTATGTGTAATCATGATGGGTTTCGGAGTAGTTTCGCACTGTGATTTTAGCCATTAATCCTTTTGAAACATGAGAAATAGGATGTGGAGTTTGCTTTCATGCTACCAGAGTACCAGGAAAGACGAAGAGATAAATTTAAAGATCTCAGAAGTTTCATCATTACTGTCTCTTCTTCAAAACTCAAGTTAAACACATTGTCTCCTGAAACCGAATCATTTCCCCCCATACTGTGAAGGATCAGGAGATTGCATCCAAAAGGCAATGGAAACAGAAAATAAATTCTACTGTAGATGCTAGAGTTGGACCATCAATAGCATTAATTAACCACAGCATGTTTACGAATCTAGAATAAACATCAAGGGAGAATTCTTGACTGTTTCTCATCCAATACTGTCTTAAATTCAGGAAGAGATTTTAACTTTTGCGTAATCAATGCAATGTTTTCACGCTATGATATCAAAATTTAAGCTCATTTGCAGGAGTGCAAAATCCTTTATATAACATAATCCAGGATATAATATAGAACCGTCAATTTTTCCTCGTCACACTAATGACTCGAGATATTAATAAACAAATAAAATAATCTACGCCATCTCGCATTCCTATTGGAAGAATTCTTCAGATTGTTACGTGATCTTTTTGTTACGTGATCAGATTGTCACGTGATACGTGTTACTGGACTCTGTAACAGATAAAGAGAGGAAGGGATGTTCTCATCGATTAGTTTTTTCCTACTTCAGAATGTAGGCTTGCGAGCTACAGCTCATCCCTACTAGCGGTATACTCTGTAAATTCACGTAAATACCGAGGTTGCGTGTGTACGTGTTTGAAACAAGTGCGTGGTGAATTTGTGACTTGATTCCTAAATGATTGTTAACATGACTTTGTAGATATTTATTATGAATAACCCAAATGTGTGAAGTTTTAAAAATTTAAACTCATTTTCACAAAATTGACTCCGCAATTGCCATAGCCTATTCAACAATGTAGAACTTGAACTTGAACTTAAATGGTTGATGGACTGAGTCCTTGACTCTTTATCCCTTCATCTGGATTTTAGATTGTGGGTGATGAGATTATTGTGGGTAATTTACCCGCTCATTGTGAGCATTGAGGCTGTATCAGCTTTCTCTTGCGATGGAGGATTTCGGTTTTTTATGTTTGAAACGATCTGAGGGCTTGTAGTCCGCTGCCTGTCGAACTAACTGATTTGGGTGATTATCCGTGATTGTGAAGAATTTCTCTGCAATGTTTGTCATGTAGGTCTTAATATCTGGAAGATTGGCTTCTTGATGTAACTGGATATTTCTGATGAACCATGGGGCATTAAATGCCATTCTTAGGCATTTATTCTGTATTATCTGAAGTCTGTTGATGTTGCTTTTAGTCGTGTGACCCCAGGTTGGAGAGGCATAAGTTAGTTGCGGTCTGATTACCGATTTGAAAAGTAAGATTTTGTTGCTTATGCTTAGGAAGCTGTTCCTGTTCAAAAGTGGATATAGCTGTGCTATAGTCTGACTTGCCTTAGTGGTAACACTATCCATATGTGACTTAAAGTTTAGACGTCTATCAAGATGAATTCCCAGATATTTGGTAGAATTGCGCCAAGGGATGATTTTACCAAACATTTGTATGCTTGTATTCGGTTCTGCCTTACGTCTGGTGAAAAGTACTGCAGAGCTTTTGTTTGGATTAATTGCGATACGCCACTTGGTGTACCAATCCTCCAATTCATTGACTGCTCTCTGCAGCTTGATTGTGGCCAGGTGTGGACGGAGGGATCTGGCTATAATGATTGTATCGTCGGCATACAGAGCGGTGATAGCTGGAGACAGTTTGGGGAGATCTGCCATGTATATGGAGAAGAGTAGGGGAGATAGTAGAGAGCCTTGAGGTACTCCGGCCGTGATTCTCCTCTCGATGGATCTGATACCGTTGAGTTTTATTTTAAATTTTCTGTTGTGTAGATATGATTTGATAAGTAGCACTAGTGGCAATGGAATACCAACTTCGTGTAGTTTAAAAATTAGTCCATGATGCCATACTCTATCAAATGCCTGAGTGATGTCTAGAAAAACTGCGCCAGTGTGTTGGTGCCATTCATACCCTTGGGTTATATGTTCGATAACTCTGTAAATTTGTAGCGTTGTGGAGTGATATTTCCTAAAGCCGAATTGTTCATCTTGAATTATATGGTTGATATCTGTTGCCTCTTGAAGCCGTGTGAGAATAGCACGTTCGGCTATCTTACCTATGCATGAAAGAAGGCTGATTGGTCTGTAATTTACAGGAAACTGTGTATTTTTCCCAGGTTTGGGAATTAGGAAAACGTCGGCAATTTTCCATCGTTGTGGGAAATAATTTAGCCGGAAGATGGCATTAATGATGGCTACTAGGTGCATAACCCCTTTGCGAGGAAGTAACTTGAGTACCTTATTTGTTATTCCATCTGGACCTGGAGCCTTTTTGTTATTTAGTTTTCTTAAAATCTCATATATTTCTGTTGGTGATACGGATTTGTTATTGGATTGGAATGAGGCATTTTGAGTTATTTTACGCACTTGGGTGTGAATTTTACTTATGAAATTTATATCTGTATTGATATATTGATATAATTAGGGCTGCATTGTTTTTCTAAACTGTCAGCAAATGCTTCAGCTTTTTCCTCGTCGTTGTAGACAACATTAGATTCACCTTGGATTGGATCAACAATGTAGAACTCCCATGTTAAATTTTATCTAGTTTATGCATCTTAAACATTAAAAGGTGTGTTTGGAAAGTGTTCCAAAAAATAGAAAAAATAATTTTAAACAAGTAAGTTGAGAATGATATTTTTATAATTATATGAAATACAATTATAAAACATATTTCAGAAATAATTATATGAAAAAACAATTATTTAAATGAAAAGCATAAACATAATTTACTTGATGAATATATCTACGAATTATTTGATTATGGTTCTAATAAACTAAGCTTATAAAGAAAATAACACCGCGTTAGGAATATAAGTATAGAAATAATTGAAGAAAAATCTTAACATTATGTTTCGTGATTAAACTATATTCTTTGGTTTTAAATAAAATCACATATATTCATTGCTTTCTATAAAGATTTCATATATACAGTTCGTGTTTGCAATTTTTTACGTGACATTTAAAAATTGTGATGTGCATAAACTCATTTTTTTTTTTTTTTAAATGTAACCTTCCATTCACGAAAGACTGTAAACCTATAGTAGAATTTAGTACGGTATGTTCGGAGAAGGGCTGATTAAGGATTTATATATAGACATATAACAATTTTAAGTATTATCATATGATGTAATGAGAATTGTAATAATAAAATAAAATCTATCTCTACACAAGGTCTATTTTTTATATTATTATCGCAATAAAAAGTAATATAATATTGATAATCATTATAATCATATATTATTATGTATAGCATAAAGACTTGAAAAAATCCTATAATCTATAATATGATATAATAATATATAATGTACATATAATAATCCTTATAGTCCTTATAAGGACTGGCTTAAAGGGACGAAACAAGAATGCTTTTCATCTTCCCAGTTATTTGTAGAGGACAGTGTAGGGATAAGGTGTTATTGAGCTATTCAAGCTCTGATCATGGCAGGAGGGTAACAGCGATAGCCGAGCCTCGGTTAGAACTTCATTGGCTACAGCATTGCCATCCATTACCCTCCAAGGGTATTAATCACCGCATCTCACGGTCGATTAACCTGCACCTTCCTTCCACATATAATAATACAATTATAAAGTTTTCTTTATAATTCTATAATTCTATATATATATATATATATTTTTCAAAAAGATATATTAATTTATATCTGATTTTATAACTTATGTACAAATATTTATTATTAAAACTTATGAACTGAGTTATATAATGCAATTGCTAGAAATTGTACGCAAAATTTTCATACATTTTAAAGCAAAAATTATGTTAGTCTAGTTAGTACTTTATTCAAACTGTTGCTCCAAAGTTAACAATGCAATTTAAAAAAGTACATTTCTGGAATGCAGTTTAACCAATAATTAGCGATGAAGAAGTTACGTCATCAGACGTAAACCATAACAACGATACATCCCAGATTTCGGAGTTTAGTTACACCAAAGTTATCGTCTACTAACGAAGATAACTTCCTTTAATTATATTCTTACAGCGTAAAGATTTTTTTTTTTTTTTTTTCAAGCACTTAATGAAATGTTTGCATACGATAGCCAACAAAATTAAACCCTGGGCCACTGGCGTGCTTTGCTATTAACATATGATACTAAAGGTTTCTGTTACTGTTGACAATGGTAGAACATCGTGGTGTCCTCGCACACTAAAAGGAGAATGTGTTTACTGAATTATGGACCCTTTGGAAGTAACGCAGCATGTGTCATGAGCATGAAAGCTAATTGGTAATTGTTTTACTTGAGAGCATTAATCAGATTTAGGTGTTTTGCTGACCACACAAGATTTACCGCTACTAACTACACGGTATTTTTTTTTCTTCTTTACTTATTTGTAGCAGCAAGATAGCAGCGTGTTAATTAATTCTGGAACTTGTTTCCCTCCCCTCCTGCGTACGCGTAATAGGAATCTTCGGTCTAATTAATAGCTCTATGGCAGTTTGCTCAGCTATTAATTTCTCTCTTTTATTCCCACTGAAAAGGATGAGCATAATTGCTTTTTATATAGTTTCATGACTCCCTGAAACATAATTAGTTTTCATGTGAGTTCATGACTCGCTCGTTGAGACATAATTTTCGTGGGTTCATGACTCACTGAACTATTGTTATTCTGTTATATAAATCATGACTTTCTGATAATGTGATTATTCGTGATCATCTGATTTTATTGTTATAACCGTGAGTATATAAATGTTTAACCTTCACGTGTTGGCCAGCTGTCTAATTAGTTGAGGGCCTTCTTCTGAACTCGAGTTTAAAAAACAAATTGCTTAGCATTTGAAAACATTATATTAATATCTGTATTTATCTATTTATTATTGCTCTTAAGTTGCAAAGACCTGGGTTCGAATCCTGGAAGCAAGGAACTTCTATTGGGGCTTTTCAACTGAAGCGTTAGCTAGTCTCATGCTGAGGTGGAGGTTTTTCATTCCAAACAGACCAACCAGCCAAAATAACACACTCCACTAACTCATTCTATTCTAGTCTCATAACTTTAGTCGTTTCTTCGTAATTCCAAGAAAACCCAGTTCACCCTAATTTTAGCTACTGCTGGCACTATCCTTTATTACTTTTAATCTGACCTTCATGTCCGACAACGTTGACCCTATCGACTAGATTGCTACGAGTCATTTAGCTCAATAGTTATGAAATCAAAGTCGCGAATCCTATTAAATATCTTTGCTGATTTTATTATTATGTTTATCGCAGATAGTCAGGGAGAAAATTGCAGATAGATATTGCAGATAGAAGATGTGTTCTTTTGAAGTGAAATTGAATTTCATCACATTCAAATAGATGAATACAACTAACCAATCATTTAATGAAACCAATGATATCTACAATAATTTAGTATTTCAGCGTTTCCGCTTGAAAAACTGAACCAAAAACTCAATCGTTAGAATCACAGCGTATACATATACCTACATCTGGTCTTTACTTCTCCTCCATTTTAAATAGTATTTTTGACTTTTGTCAATATTTTTAACAATAGTAATTAATTTATTGTTCTATTTTAATAAAATATCATTTAAATTTAATTTTAACTTATATAAAATTATGTAATTTCATTTTTAGAAAGTGTTTTTTTTTTTTAAACTTTCTCTCTCCCATCTTTTTTTTTTTTTTTTTTTTTTTTTTTTTTTTTACAAAGCAACATGTACAATAAAAACGAGTTCCCTAGATACAAGGTGACGTAGCGAGAGAAAAAAGTCCTTTTTAGGACTTACAGGGTAACGAATGGCAATGCTGTAGCCAATGAAGTTTTAACTGAGGCTCGGCTATTGCCCGTTACCCAGCCATGACTGGAGCTTTTAGCTCGATAACACTCCATCCACACAGATTCTCTTCATTCAGATGACGGAATAAAGAGTCAAGGACTCAGTCCATCGCCCAGTTCTTTTAAGAACTTTAAGAACTTAGATACGAAAAATTTCAGAAAAGGCCTACAAAATTCACGAACCATATTATTATTATGCTATTGATTGCACGAATTATTTTAATATTACTATATGATGTTCTGAATTACATAATTTACGTAGACTACTTAAACGTAATTGTAATTTCATTAGCTATAATATTATGGATTTTTACAGATCACATAGAGATTCATTATGTGTTTTTATGGGTCAATTATTGAGATGAATTTGATAAGCGGCATATGATTTTATGAAACCCCTTTGAATGCATTTCATGACAATTACTTAGTGATATGTAATTGCTTTCACCACAGTTCCATTTTTTTTAATTGTAAATATCCTCAACATTTTTGTATGACTCAAACTTATACGAAAATTCATTCTATTCTCCAAATTCTATTTGAAGTGTAGTTAAAAATTCCAGTTCCGAACACGAATTCCAAGTTTTCTCTACTACACCAGACGTGTTCATTGGTCAAGACTAATGTTGCTCGCCTGTTTTGGTCATTGCCCTAATACGTGGGGTTTTGACCCAGTCCTCTGAGTCGTTTTCGTTCGTATCCTCGTTGCTCTCACCAACTCCTCCCACTACCCGAGGCATAAGAACGGTTCTACAGCTAGAACAAAGGCGCCACCAGGGGGCGTGACTCTGATTAAACACGACAGAAAAAAAAAAAAAAAACTGTAGACGTAATTTTGTTGACTATCTCACGAGCGACTGTGACTAATGACTGATAATTTGCTTTTTACCCCTTCTCCCTCCTTCTCTCTCTCTCTCTCACTTGCTGTCTTTTAATATTCATTTTAAATGTTTTCATCGTGTGCTAACATGCCAAAATATATTCGATGTGCTCGCAAAAAAAAGCAAGAGACAAATGAAGATAATTGTGGAAAGATGAAAGATTGCAGGTAAGATTCGAGAAGGTGTTAATTAGAGAATAAGGTGTTAATTAGAGAATAAGGTGTTAATTACCTAATTACGTTTAAAGAAACCTGCAAAAACTTTTAAATCACCAACTACCTTATCTCTATCCAACGAAAACCATCCATTTAGTGATGTATTAGACACCGCTCACATATCTAAACCAGCTTTTGCATCCTCACTAACTAGGTCAAAAGAAACGGAGTTTGTCTTCCTCTTTCTCGAGATAAAAACGCATGCTTTCTACAGTTAATGCTTTGTTCTCCTTAGTAACTTTAGCTGTCTAGAAGGATTAACTATGATAATAAATAATAGTTACCTAGTTCATGGATATTTCTTACCTTCACGTTTTTTGTCTTAGAACTTAACAGTGCCATAAAATTGTTAGAATTTTAGTACATGTATCAATGCTCATTTGGTTAGCTACGATTCAGTAATTACTTTGATAAGATAACTTGCAAATTACTTGCTTGGATTCCCTTCTTTTTCTCCTTCTGATAACTAGGACTTAGCTTCCAAATTTGTAGCTATGCTACTGCAGGCAGCATCTAATTCCGTTATATGCGTATCACTCGTAAAAAAAACATAAAGTTGCCATAGCAACCCATACTCCGATTCTTATTAAAATGTACCTTCATTATTTGCATATTTATGTTTAGTCAATGGATATCCTTCTTAGTTAATAATTGTACATTATGGCTAGTTTGTTAGATGCATTTATTTAATAGTGAGTTTTTTTTTTTTTTTCTCACCCTTCACTGGGATGTTGTTCAATGCAGACTCGGTCGAATACAGCAGGTATTTCTGATTATACTTCATCGAATCTCTCATGAACAGATCGATGAGTACTAAAGTTGGTTTGTAGAGCAGAACTTCGCAAAGCAAATTTACTTTTTGTATAACATTTCCATGAAGAATTTGCTAGTAGAGATCGCATGTGCTGGAAAAACCAGAAATTGTCAAGTGTTTAGTTTCTGATATAATCTTGGTGTTCTTCTTATTGATAAATACCAAGTTTCCTGTTTGAGTAACACAGAATAAGCCCGGATGTACTACATATATTCTAGCTGATTTATCTGTTTTGTGGAATGAAAAAAATCCGAATTTTCGACAGAAAAATTCCTCGCGAGTTTAAGTTCCGCATAATGGTAGCTGGAGATAAGATGACTCATCGCCTTTACTTGTTTGTTTGATTTTTCTTGGCATTTAAGGCAACTTGCATTGATAGTAAATTCAAATAGTTGTTACATGTCCAGAAGGCTTTTTCAACAATTTCAGAATATCGGCCAATACAATGTTTACGAAGAGAAAAATAATTTTTCAATCAATTAGAATATCAGAGAGAAATGAATGAAACTACCTAATTTCTTTTGTAAATTTGTATTCTTGAAAATTATAATAAGAAACGGTAATCACCATTCTCTGCCTCCTCACGAAGATGGGCATAAGATCTTTAACTAGAGTCTAACAAGTCTGGTTTTGCTGAGCACGTTATGCCGTCACAGAATTCAAGAGAACAAAAACCAAACTCTACGCAAAAGCTAATGCTCTTAACGGAAATAAACATGTACAAAGAGAGCTACAAAATTCTGCTCCACAAACCGAATTTAAATAGGAATAAATGCCTAACTTTCCCAGTTTCAAAAGTGATCTTTTCAAACATAACATTCCTACTGTTTGTTTCTATATGCTTTATTTTTGTGTTTAATTCTTATTATACTCTAATGACATATCAAACTCAGCTGACTACATGTAATATTGCGCCTGTCTTATCATAGTTTTGATTGGTATACATTTAACATGAAATATTCTAATCTCACTTTGCTTGTTTTGACATCTTTCTATCTTTTTCACCAATGATAGTCTTGATAGTTTACGTAAGTGATACCTGTTAATAAAAAAAAAAAAATCTACGCACAATTTTTAGAAATTACCACAATCTAGCTAAAACAACAAGAGATGGAGAGTGATGTCGTTTCTTTTTTTTAAAAAAATTAAAAGATTTATTGGCATATAACACACTGATGACCATTATAATCCACTCATGAGCTAAAATATCAAGACTCCCCTATCTAATATCGTATTGGGTCTCCATTGGCCGAAATAATTGCTTGTACCCTTCTTAGCATTGACTCCACTAGACCACAGAAAATGTCCTAAGGTATTTTGAACCAACAGAAAGAATAACGTCCCAGAAGTCAGAGACCAAGCGAGAAATTGGTATCGAATGGATACTGCATTCCACATAATCTCAGACTACTTCGATGGGATTCAAATCAGGAAAATTAGGCGGCCAGAGGAGCATGCGAAATGCTTTATATATATTTTCGAACCATGTCTGCACAATACTAGCCTTGGAACACGAGACGTTGTCTTGTTATAAGAGTCTAGATCCATCGGGTTATATTGTCACCATGAGAGGCAATACAGTGTCCGAAAGTATTCCTAGGTAAGAATTATAGGTCAAGATGTGTTCAGTGGGGATGAGGGGACGTAGTGAAATTTCGTCATAAGACTAACTCACATTTGTCTAAAATTATGGTTATGAAAACCAACTGGAGTTATTATTAATATGATGTATACTTGTAAATGCTATGTGACGTAAGTAAGAGCCTAAGTAATGAGCTATTAATGATATGAATAAAAAAACAATTTGCGAAATGTTATGCTTAAACTAGTCTCAAAAATGAGCGAAAGAAGTGAATTCTACTCCCTATAAATTGAATCCGACATTCCTACGCGTTCTCATTTTTAAAACATTCCCTGTTCACAACTATTTATAAAACTCAGTAGACTAAATTAAGTTTATCCATTCTGAAAAGCTTCTGTGAATGTATGAATGTAGAACGAGCATTTAATCCCACCTGTGAGTTACGACATTTCTTGGATGCTTCAAACATCGTTTTATTTACGCAATACCTACTAATACAGTTTTCCAGATAGAATTATAAAAGAAATAGAATGCCAAACTACCTTCAAGATATCACGCATATACTAGCTCTAAGTAATCTTTGGTTTCCTAGCTTGTTCTGTTTATAATTTCCGTATATGCCTGCACGTGATTTTATTCGAATTTGTGTGTATTATTTAGTAATGGTGTATTATGTTAATCTGCCAAGGAAGGCAACGCGAAACCACCTTGCGTCATATCTCTAGTAATTAGTTGCAAAAAAAATATCCCTAGTAATCAGTTGCAACCCTCTCAAAGAGAGGAGGCCACAGGATTAGGATTAGGATTATAAGAAATTTGAGTCCCTTATATTTGTTTGTTTAACATCTTCGCATTTTTAAATAAAGGAATTACAGAAATGAATATTAGTTATTTACGTTTTGATTACTACAATTACAAGTAGAATTGTCCAACTACAGCTCTTAACAAATCTCTATTCAGTTGGTATTGCATTAACCTTTTACACCATAAACGTATCAGTTCTGAGTTTTTCATATCATAAGCAAGTTTGCAATCGACAAAACTGCTTAGATGAGTGTTTAAATTACGAAAAAGTAACTAGGGTCATTTACCATGCATGCTAATTGGTTAGTTGTGTATGTTCTCCGTCTGATTAGTCTCGCGTCCTACAGTGGACTCGAACTAGCGTTATTTTTTTTTTCTTTTTTTAAGAAATGGAGTCCGTCGTTTTTTTTACAACTGAACTATTGCAAGTTTGGCTAGTTCCATTGCTTATTACAGAACTCAAAGCTTATAAAAGATCTATTTTTGATATCCAAACCCAGATTTTTGGGTTATGTGGTTCCTTCCACTGCTAATGTGCTATCTGGCACAAGCACATGTCTCAAATAGTGGTTATTGATAAAAAAAAAAAAAAAAAAGTCATGTGGTTAAAATAATCTACTTTTTCTATACTGAATATGAAATTCTCCTCCTCCCCTCCCCCAATACTAGCTTTCTAGAACTTCCCCTTTCCCCCCCAATGCCACAAGTGTCGATTTTTAAGTAGAAAAGATCTTTATGTAAGTATATAAAAATCTGTCTTTGGAATTTCCAGATAAATTCATTACAAATAACAGTATCTACTCAGCTATAAGGAAATGCTAAGATAAATAAAGAACTACATTTTCTCCGTATTTTAAAATGCGTTCAAGTGATCACAAAGAATTTCAGAAAGTATTTTTGACTTTGTGCATGTTTGTATCCGCGAGTATCCATGCACACTTATTGGCGAAATCGGTGATAAGCATAGGGACCCCTTCTTCCATTGATTCAATTCACTATGAACCGCATCAAAGCGTATTTTCAACTTTTCCCCTGGCATTTTTCATCCTAAATGAAATTTATTATTTATATATAATTCTGCCACTCCTCATTCGTAATTCAACTACGAATGGGTAATGACTGAATTATAGATGTCATTTAAGACTAGCTTCATTTGTCACATGTCATTTAGATTCTTTCGGATTCTTATTTTTAAAAACATGTCATTTTGGACTTACTGAAGTTTTGAGTTTTGTGCTTATTCAAATTTTCTTCTTTCTTTTCCATTCTGCAAACCCACCCACGGTGTTTAGAACCTTCTAGATCCACCCAAGACAGATAAATAAGTTTTAATGAGTCTCTGAGTAATCATTCAAACGAAGACCGAAATAATGAATTAGCCTTAAAATAGAAAATTTTTGTATAAAATGTCAAAAATTGAACAATTCCATTTCTTGCGGGAATTCAAAGCTACTCAAATCCTCGGATTTTTTAAAGAAAGCTCTTTCATGTTTCACCTAAGAGGGGGGAATGATTGATAAGACGAGTTGCAAGGAACTTAAATTAAATGTCCATCATGAACTTATTAAAAAGACCTTTTTACTTCCAACAAAAGATGAAGCCAGTCGTTTTTGCCCTCTTTTTGTACTCAAAGAAAACAAACTGCGCTTTAAACACAAACGACAATAGGAATGACCAGGGGAGGACAAAAAGGTGTTGAGGCAAAGGTAGAATTGGGGGAAGATAGAGAGAGAAGGATCACAAGGTTCTCCAGGGGTTCTGGCATCGGTACTGTTTGGAATCTTCGATGTCATTTCGTGTCTTATTGTTGGTTGTTTGCCCCGAAGCGCACGTTCTGCACGTGTTTCTGTCCCAGCGTTGCATAGCAACGTCTCTTCTTGACGTTGCCTTGGAATTTTTCTATCAGACCTCGTTTACACCCTAAGTTAGTTGGTCAGTATTCAGCTTGTGTCTCAATGTTGTTCGCGTTTTTTTTTTTTTTTTTTTTTTTTTTTTTGTGTGTGTGTTTGTTTGTTTGAGCTTCGTTAAAAGTTATAGGTGATCTAATGAAGTGAGGGAGATACTGCATCTATATGCATCTGCACGATTGGGAGAGAGGGAAGGGGATAAGATAGGGTTCTGTCTTAAGTTCCAGACATTCAATACATCTTAGTATTGTTTTACTGTTGTGACGATGTTAACAATTCTGATTGTATTAGGAAATATTTTTTCTCTTTTTTTTTAACATGATCAAGGTAATATAATTTTCAAAGAAGGGTTCAAAATATGTTTGAGTTAAAATTCATTCTCGGTCTTTAAGCAGAGTGTAAACATAATAAGATATAACACTAAATAGTATATCTTGTTATGAGAGCTGTTTAGAGAAAATAAAGCGGATGGAACGGAAATCCTTGTTACAATTATAGTAAAATAATAATAATATACTGTTCAATCCTTCTAGGGATAGTTAACACTCCCTTGAAGCACCTGGAGTTTTTTTATAATCCATAAATGTTTAAGTAATAAATAGCATTTCATAGTTTTCGTTTATAACTGTATTCCGATCCATGGACATCTTGTTGTTTCAGAGTTTAAAATTCGCAAAGAGTGAAATATTCGTTTTTATTTATTATTATAAGGAATATTTTCCTTTCCTTTTTTTTTTTTTTTTTAATTAGGGATCCTAAATGACTTTTGGCTGAGAGTCACCAAAAAAGTTCTGTAAAGTGCTGTTTAAAACGCCAGTACTTAATTCTTTTAAGAAAAAGCTCCAAAAACTGTATTATATTCTAGTAAACATCAAGATTAAAAAGAAAGCTAAAGTTAATTTATAATCAGTAAGCAACTTTAAATTTAGAAAGATGATTGCTCTATTTTTAGTTTTTAGTTTCGTAAATATGTATCTGATGATTTACAAATAGGCTCACGCAAAGCTTTCTTCATCATGCGGAAATATAAAATACCCGATGTCTTTGTGATTAAATTTTGTAGTTCATCACTTTTTAACATTTTCTTTTGATAAATCTTCGCCTTTTAATTTGATATCTGAAGCGAATGCCCCACTTACCCACTATCGGCATCAGCTCTGTTTATAAATACCATTTGAACTAATTTTATTTAACTTATTTCGGCTTATTTGTCTTCGCGAATCGAATAATTCTATCAAATTCCATCATCTGGGAGAATTTCTATTAAAATGTAGAGTAGCAAGCGAGCGTCTTCTATCTTCCACGATATTTCAGCCGAATAAGTTAATCAGACTTATGTTCAGACAGTAATTGGATGGGTGACCACACGGGGAATACTGGGAACAGCACTTCAGAAAAGGAACTTCTCCTTGACTGTAATCTTCCTACTTTTCTAAACATTCGCAAGCGCCATCTAGAAAACAGCGGGGAGATGGGGGAGGGGGGGTGTAGGACAAGCCAAGAAATCCCACCGTTCTCTAACAAGAAGAATGGAAAGCTGCTTCGCATGGGAATTGCCATCCTTCGTTGGTAGTCTCAAATAAAAATGGAGTAGGTGTCAGTTTTCGTCTCTGCAAGATGCCAAACGTCGTATTTATCCCACTTGAGGCTTTTGTGAGGGCCGTGTTGTCGCTGCTGTCAATACCAAGCAGAAATACAAATCAGCCCCGCCCTGCCTCATTAAAAACGTATTACCGCACCGTCTGTCGACTAAGAAGGTATCCACTGTCACACATCCCTAAGGAAAGCCATTATACTGACGTGGGGATCAAGAACTCACTGCTCAAAGGCGATTTTGTCTCGCTAGACATATTTAGCAAACACACGCACACACACACACACACACACACACACACACACACACACACACACACACACACACACACACACACACACACATATCGTTTGCCAACACTAAAAAATTACACTTTGGAAACTTCGGATTAAATCCTCCCATAGAGCAATAAATTCCGACAAGAAAGATACCCAACCATCATGATAATGAATTCTCTTTCGGCTTCTTTAATTCCACTTTGCTGATTTGCTTTCCAGTTGAGAATTAGAATTGTCATCACTCATTACTTACACGGGTACACTGCTGACAAAAAAGTAAAGTTGATGTTTTGCACAAATTGAATCGAAACATTTCTGCAGCTTACAGAATTGTATTAGGAAAGGAAACGAAGAGAGTATTGTACCGTCTATAAATGAGTGTCCGCGTGGTTAGCCTAGTGGCTTTGCGCTTCGCAACTATATGCCTGGGGAAGGAGTGTCCTAGGCTCGATTCCCATCGCCGACGTGAGGAGCTTAAGGATCTTCATCAGCCATAGCCAAGTTAGCCGGACGTGGACAGCAGGGGTTTTCCCCCTAGTTTATCTGCAGTTTTATTTTTTTCATCCTGCAAGCAGGCAAACCGTCCCCGTGAACGCACACGGATCTACAGCCATAAATGCTTACCCCCCCATGAGGGGCTCAACTCGCCCCAATAGGGACGGGGAAGAAAAGGGAGGGAACTCCATACGAATAAATATAAATGGATTTCGAACTCTGTTCTCAGTTCTCTGATGTTCTACCTATAATAGACATGACAGCATTGTCGTATATCTATCACAAATTCCTGAAATATGACTTTGTGCGTGTGGCGTGTAGATGGTGGCATTGATATCATTTCCATCATTCGAATTGCACAGTGATATTCGGTGAGCTAGAATATTTCATAATAACGCTGATGGAAGAAACTCTTACATTGCATTGGTTGCATTAGACTCGGTCCTAGAAACCGTAATTGAAAAGTCAAAAGCTGAGAAATGCTGTCAAGTCGTACCAATGAAAAAAATTCAAGCAAGAACTAACTAACATAAGGGTATTCTTCTTTCTCTTTCGTATGAGAGCCACTAATTACCCTTCCGTTTTGTTTTTTTTTTAACTGAAAGATCTTAAAATGTCTTTATTTCTTCTCGCATGACAATTCGAACCCAATCTTTTCAACGAAAAGAATTAAAGAGCAGAAAGAACAGAAGCGTTCGTAGCGTAATGAACCATTTTGAATTCAGTGATTGAAAAAAAAAAAAAATGTGGTTTTAAATTTTGTGGCTATAAATTGCTGATTATGTTAGAAATTATGAACTTTTAATCTTCATTTTCAGTATTTAAAGATGTGACGCTTAAAATGACATCATTTCATAATAAGTTTTCTGTTAGTTTTCGTTTTTTCCATTGCTTTTCGATTAGATAGTATTTTTTAAATTAGCCAGAATTGCCCTCGGACAGACAATTTCTGTATTTATAAAAAATTCCTCACAAACGAATTCAAAATGTTTCCTTATAGAAACCTATACCAAGAAAAAAAAATGCAGAGTGTAGAACATTATCCATGAAAAAATAGTCAAAGAAAAATCAAGAGGTTATCCTTAAAAAAAGTTGTAGGGTTAAGGGTTTCTCAATCTTTATTTTTTATCTACTGACCCCCTTAATGAAAAAGCATTTCCTCCTCATTGACTGTAGCTCATCCAAAAATTCACACGTTGTAACTACTTTAATGGAGTGATTATCCCCCCCCCCATCATTGTACCTTTTATAAATGATTTTTTGAGTCTGTTCTCAGTTTCTCTGATGTTCTCCTTATAATAGGCATGGCAACATTACCGTACATCTATCACAAATGCCAGAAATATGAAATTGTGCGTGTGGCATGTAGATGGTGGCATTGGTATAGTTCCCATCATTCGAATTGCACAGTGATATTTGTTACTGTCTATTTTTTTTTTTTTTTTGATATTCTGAATACGTTCAGAATGTTAGAAAAAAATCTGATATGTTCACCCTATTACTTGTTTTTCTTAGTAAATTATTAATATGACTACGTCTAGTCTTAATGAAATAAAAATGTGGGTTATTTCACGTATCTCGATTATTCTGATGAGCAACTATTCTTTAGTTTGAAATGCTGCAATATCCACCTCGAGTAGTTGCTCTACTGCCCTCTTAGAAGCGTATTGTATTAACATATTAAACTATTAACCGTTGATTTTTTTTTCAAGAGAGCTTCCCGTCCTCTGTAAAAATGTCTATCCATTAGACATTACAAAGCACTGAAAGGTGGTTCAAAAGAGTCTGTAAATACTGGAAAATTATTTAAAAGTTTATTGAATGTTAAAATAAAATTTAACACAATTCATAATTCCGCAGTGTTTGCTGGTATTTACAGTGCCAGAAAAACCAGACTTCCTTTGAAAATAATATTTGACTTTCTTGTTTCTTGTTGAAAATATCGGACAAAGTTTTAAATATATTTCGACTTATGCGCACTGTTACAAGTGTGTTTCAACAATAAACTTGAAGTATTCCTAGAATTGTAACCATGGTAATCCTATCACCATGGAGACGACGTCACAAGAGGGGAAAAAAATGTCATTTTCAACCTAGATCATCAATAAAAATTGGCTTATTTCTGTTTCTTATGTTTAAATAAATGAGAGTGCATAACGAATAAGCATTTCTTTTACTGATCCACGCAAAGATCAGAAGTAATTCTAAACAAAGAAGCTATTTAAAAAAAAAAATGAAACATATATGAATCTCTCCCTTAAAAAATAAAAATAAAAAATAAATTAAAAAAAGTAGTTTTTCTCGACAACAGCCAAGAAGGGAATTTCTTGCTGGTATTTTCCTCTGGATTCCCAGTGGTTGTCGCGGTCCATGATCTCTGAGCGTTCTGCCGGCGTTCCCACTTCGTGTTTTACAAAAAAAAAAAAAAAAAAAAATTTTTTTTTTTTTTTTTTTAAATGCATTTGAAGCTTCGTTCAAGAACGCCCCAACTCACCGAAGTATTTACATGAGAATAAGATCCTAGATGGGCCTATAGGAATCATTGATTCGCTTTCCAAAATGGCAAGGGAAGGCTTCTTTTTTGAAATGCAAAAATTGCACGTTCCCGTATCGTTAGAAGGCCAAGCACCTGGTGGTAAGACGAACAGGTAGATGGATAACTTGTTAGCGGGTAGTCCCAGAATAGAAAGAGCTAAGGAGTAGAGAGAGAGAGAGTTTGGGGGGATTAGGAGTACAGTCCTGTAAAATTGGTGCAAGCTAAGACTGAATACCATAGCTAAATGGAGACAGTACAGTTGTTCACAGCCCGTTGCAGGAGACTTGCTTCGCTCCCCTTCATAAAAAAAAAGAAAAAGAAAAAAGGAACAATAGAGAAGGGGACAGGAAAAAGAAAAGAAAAAAAAAAAAGAAACAGCCACTACCAACTTGGAGGGTTTTTTTTTTATTCGTAGGTAACAGTTTCCTATGGCGTGGTTACAAAAAAAAAAAAACAAAAAAAAAAAAAACGTCTCTTTAAGACACGCGGCGTGGTAGGAAGAAAGACAAAATATGTAAAGGGGTGTCTTGTTACATAATGTTATATATATGTTGAATAATACTTCGGTTTTATTAGCTAGTGAACTACTATAGCACATCTTGTAAAAATTATATTTATTAATTTTAAGACTACATGCCCGATGCAATGACAGCCAAGCTTTATAATAAATTTAATCGCTTTTCCCATTGCATAATTTCTGATATTCTAATTACCTTTTCGAAGTGTTTCCAGCTCTCCTATATGTGTGTGTGTGATAATAATTATTATTATAAAATCGAAATAATACAGAGCGAAACAATTGCAGTAACTTCGGTACGCATTATATTTCTTGGAGTAACTCATAGATGGCAGGAGTAGCTGAAATTAAATCTTGCACTTAAATGAATTCCCATCTATCAATGTTGAGCTGTGATATCCTTCTGATAGCCAGGTCGTCTCTTGGCTTATTAATTTTTATGTTTAATAAATAACGCGAAAGTAGTACACTGCTACCATGGATAGGTGGTGTTGGATAAATAGGAGAACTTTTACTAGAGGCTAAATAGATTTTTGGCAACTTCAGACCTCTAATCTGGATGTGATATCGAGTTAGGAAATCATCTACTACTCAGTTATTATTATAAATGTAATATTAGCACTTCGCTATGATTAGTTCATAATTTATGGGATAAAAATCAGAGCTTTATTTACGATGTTCTGGTGACATAAAACTAGATTTTCAGTAAGTGAATACAGAACTATGAAAATAATAAAAAAAAAAGTTATACTGCATGTGTCTTGCATATATTATTGTATTGATTATTAGATAAAGAAATTAGCAATTTTCTTCAATATTATTTAATCCTAACACATTTTCGTCAGACCTCTTTATTTATTTCGACCCCAATGTCGAAATTCGAAAAATATTCTGTCACTATTATAAGAACGTATTAGCAAACATATTAATGACACAGAAATAATTCTTACATTTTATGATGTTTTTCTCACCATTAAATTAACGCTTCAAAAGCACGGATTTAAAAAAAAAAACAAAACAAAAACAATAATTGTCTCAATTTCCAAATAATTACAGAAGTTGGATGTTTCGACTGTGCTGCTTCAGTTATTATCAGATGCAAATGACAAACGTGTAATCTTTTTAATTTAAAACCCAACAATAACAAGATTAAAGAATCTAATTGAGTAATATATTCTTGTCGTAAAGTCTGTCTTCTTTAGGGAGCCATCAAGGAAGTCATCGCAATTCCCTTCTGAAAACTGTTTACAAGGTGCAATGATATCGATGTTCGTCACCTGCTTTGAACCTGGTTGACTACTCATCAAATTTATATATGTGTATGAGTATTACTTTTATCTCAAAGTACCATAAGTCTCTTCGTGCGAAAGACTCGTATTTGGATTCGGCAGTTGTGTGTGTAAATGTTATCTCAACCTCTCCCCCTTGTCCTTCCCTTTAAACTACCAGAAATCCATTTATCACATATTTAATGCAGTACTAAACATGCAGTCGTCTTACAGACCAACCCCTAAAAATTCCACGCAGCTATCACTCATAAAACTTTTATTACAGCAGTTTACATACTTAAGAACAACATCTTTAGAGGTTGTGGATGTATAGCTGCAGCGGTACATGTCTCAAGAGCATAAAACTATTGCCCTTATCTTTAACATGGACAGAAACCGGTACTCAACATGTCTGTCGAATAGCCTTTAAAATACTGGTCGGAAAGTTTTTTTTTCTCCACTCTCTCTCTCTCTTTCTCATTATATCCGGCTCTGGGCTTGTGTTAGCCATTGTCACTAACTTTATAGACATGTTACAAGGGAGTGCAGAGAGTGGTTGAACGTGATTAAAACAAACTTTGAACTTCATCCCCCAACTACTCTAAAGAATAGAAGTTCAATTAATATTTATTAGAAGTAAAAATCGACCAACTCGGCATTATTGACACATATATTCTGATAATGAATATAGATATACAATACACTGTTTAGCTTAAGGGAAGCTATTCCGGAAAAATTATTACTGGGGATAAATAAACAATAGCTAAATGGGGTCATTTCGTTGTTATATAGATGTGATTATCAACCCCCTAATCACGGACAGAAAAGGGAAATAAATATTATCTCAAAGTATAATTTTGATAATTAATGCAACAGTAAATATAAAGTAAAAATTTCATTAAAGCATAATAAAATTAATTACTATTATCAGATACTAAAAATATTGTTTTTTTTTATTAGTCGCTATTAATCCTCGTTATTTTGCTAAATATCCATAACGATAATAAAATGAAAAATATTTATAAATTAAAGGAACGTAAGCATCGCAGGATAATGGATGGCAATTCTGTAGCCAAAGAAGTTTGAACTGAGGTTCGGCTATTGCGATTACTCAGCCAATGACTAGAGCTTTTACTCACTAACACCCCATCCACACGTTTTCTTCAATCAGATGAAGGGATAAAGAGTCCAGGACCTCTAAGGGTGCTAAATATTTTAGTGCGACTTCACACAGTAATTTTATTATTATATTATTATATGAAGGGAAGATATCTTCCAAATCAGGAAGATATATAACAGGTATTTGTTTGCATTTTCAGATTTATTTATTTTAATCTAACGACCAAATAATCATATTATTTTGTAAAAGCATGAACAAAATTTAATTGAAAAAAAAATAAGGTTCATTGAATCAACCAATTTTTTTAAGAAATGAATTAACACACAACTGAAAACTGAACCCACAATATAAAATAAACCCGATGCAACTGAAACAGAAAACAATATTAAAATAAATACATCCTAATGATGTTCTGATTACTTTCAGATTTGCACCATTTTTTATCTCTTTTAATTCTCGTTATAAGTCTAAGAAGAAGAAAAAAAGTTCGGTCACAAACATATTAATGCTTCCATGCAAACATACTTCTATATTATATGATCGTCGAATCTGCCACTTTAAAAGAGATAAATAAACAAAATATTATTTTAACAATTTCATACGAACATATAAAGGATGCGACATGTTTATAAAAATCCGTACCTGATAGAGAAAAACAACCAAACATTTTCAGACTAAAAAACTAAGTTTTTGAATATTTAGAGGTAATAGCTGAAGCAGCTAAGGCTATGAGGTCAGTGTATTATGCTTGTTAATTGCAGGTATTCTTCTTCTGGGGATTTGCTAGTTTTGCGAATGAAAAACTCTTCCGCCTTAGTAAGGGACTGGCTAACTCACCCTCAGTTGAAAAACCCTTGTATAGTTCGTTCTAGTTCTAGACGAGATTCAAACTAGAAGCTTTCTGACCGAAGGTCACCCATAAACTAGATACGTTGCGTAGTTAATAATAATAATTAATTACTATTAATGCCAAATTTCATAATATTCATCCTTAAAAGTAAAAATGTTTTTTTTTTTTTTTTTTTTGCTTAATAAATTTTCCTAAAAATCAAGCTTTTATTGCATTAAAATGAATCTTCGTATAGTGTAATGTCAAGATGATTGCAATGTCAGTTACAATTATGGAGAATTGGTTGGAATAAGAGAATTGGTGTATGTACCATATCAGGTTAGAGATTTAATTAGTGCTAGGGCTTTTGCAGGGCATAGTCATTGTGAAACACAGAGCATTATCAGTTAATGTTCTGTCTCACGTAAGTTTAAACTATTATAGCTTTTTCATAGTCTTATTTCATATATTTTTTCTTTACTGATATGTTAACTTTCATCAAATTTTGCGATCTTTCGTCCATGTATACAAGTAACAATTTATCACCGTATTATAAAAGATGCCACAAATATTCTTAACTGATTGAAATTCATTAAGAGTACTGAGTTAACGGTCAAAAAATAATCTTATATAAATCTCTTAAAATTTCATTATGAAATCGTATTTTATGCAAAAGAGAAATCGCCTTTGCTTGAAACGCTTAGGAATGCAGACCCTCCCCTCTTAGAATCTAAGAGGGGAGGGTCTTATGTGATTATTATGTGATTATTATCATATCGGTTTTGCAATCATTTCAATATAAATAAAACTAATTAAGATATGTAATGAATTTAATTAAACATTAAATATTAAAAATGTACTAGAATATCTATTATTGTTCATTCTGATAATTTAGTATTATTCAGTTTGATGAAACGAAGATTGCTCGTATAGTGTCAACAAAATATTGAATGAGTATTTTGTTGGCACTGGATTTGAGGCATTTTGATCTTCAAAACACAGGTCTGAAGCTGCTGTCTCATACTCTAGCGAATCATATTAGATACCAACTGCATTACACTACATCAATTGGCCTCAAATATTTAATTTGTTTAAGGGGTCTACTACTAGAACTTCCCAGAAGCTGTTTCAATAACTGATAACTCTTTCATTTAAAAATAATAATAATAAAATCCTTAAGCCTACCCCATGTCGTCCTTTCATTAGTTTCAAATTGTATCATTTAGTATGCAATTCCTAGAAAGAAAAAAAAAATCATTATAATTCAGTTTATCCAATTTTAAAAGCTGCAGTCAAGTCCTCTCTCAAAAGTTTGTGGCCTTCATATTCTAAGTTTTTCCTCATTAGAAGTACCCACTTACGACAGATATTAATCTGGTTTCTGTGCTCCGCACTTTTTCTGCTATATCAATATGCTTTTTTAGAAAGAGACTCCAATCTTGTATATAGTACTCTAAATGAAGGGGTCTAACAATCGTGTAATATAAAGAAATAATCACATCTTTGTGCCTACTAGTTCCTGCAAATTAATGAAAGAGTCCCATTTACAGCTCCAGCAGCCTTAACTACACTGCTTTCAAAAAAAAGTAGTTCCTATTGAATTGCACTCCTCTGTCGGGGCCTTTTAATCTCCTACCTCTTTCCAGCCTTATCCTTTCCCAAACAATAAGTCATCCTTGGATTTTTGCTACTTAACTGATAGAGTACATCTTAATTGTTCATACTTAATTGCCATTTTTTCCCAGCTCAATAAAATACTTATTTCAATTCGCTTAAAGCAGTATCCGTTGCCCATTTGTTATCCTACTATAGTATGGCAAATTTTGGTCCAATTCTTACTTCCAAAATCAGTGAATAACTACTTATATATTAATTAATTATTATTTAATATATGGTGTATAATTAATTATGATAGAAACAACATAGTTATTTCATGTTTTTAAATATTAATAATCAATTTGATTTTAATTAGTTTTTTGCAATAATAAAATATATTTTTCTTTAAAATCTAAATAAATAAAATTCCTAAATTCCCTTGGAAGTTTCTGAATTTAATTTCTGCAAGAAATTTGACCCGAATCTCATAGCTATCTAATCTTGCACTCATTTCGTATTTATTCATGTGTTACAATATCCATAATTACTCGATGTGTCTTGAGAAAATATCACGGAATATTTCAGATAAAAATTTTCGTCTATGACTTCTAACAAGTAATATTTTTGTCTTCGTTATTCCAAAGATTTTATAACTAATCTTAGAATTAGATAATAATTGTAAAATATAAAAATATATTTTAAAAAACAATTTTATTTTTAAATTTCTTTATTAATTTTAGCTATGTCTATTGTTATTTGGAAAAAAAAAAAAAAACATAAATATTTTCGAAAATTCTTCCTATACTTTTATTTTTATTTTATTTTAAAAATTTACTTGCAAGGAGTGGCTGTATTTATAATATATAATATAATATAATATTTATAATATATAATATAATATAATAATGGTGAGTCAAAAATATCTGAAAATTTTAGAAGATAATGAAATCTTAAAGGCAATCTAACGGTGTGCTCAAGTTTTTTTTTTTTTTTTTCCCTAGATAAGGGGAGGAGACAAGGGGCTCGATTATCTGGGACATTATTATTTCATAGCATGTAGGGGGACGAGGGATAGGTTGCAATTCCTAAAGGACCTCACTTCCTTGAACACGGTCTGATTAAAATCATTAATAACTAATTTGGCTTTGTGCAAGTGGGATGATGACGTAATACTTGGGGTGATGTACCATCTGGAGGACCGTCTAGCCATCGATAAGCTTACTGCGTTATTCCCTGTGGTCGCAAAGTCCCTAAAAATCTGTAAGCCTTGACTGGTTTGTCGAATTTTTGATGATTCAAAGCCAATAACACTCAGGGTATTGATGATGAATTAATTCATACTCAGGAACAAATGGAAACATGCTAGATAGTATTAATTAATAACTGTTTTGCTATTAATTATTAATTTCAGCTTAATTAATCTTCAAGTAAACGTGAAAAGAGAGATCAGAAATAAGGAACTGTCAATTTGCATTATTATAAATTCTAAAAGCGATAGCAAAAAAAAAATACAGTAATATCTTTCTTTGAAAATTTAAAAATAAAAGTAAAAAATGTGGGAGAAGAAGAAAGATAGGAAAACAAAACAAAAAAAAACCCATAAAAACACAAAAATTAATTCATGAGAGAATGAAGAAGATGATGAATGAAATATTTGAACAAGAGACAGAACCAGATAATAGGAAGAAAAGCTTCAGTACTTTAAAACTACATAAATTGAAATATGAAACTAAATATAGTAAGAATGACATAAGAAAACTGTAGGGGAGTGAATATTGACTATCCTGTTTGCATTCATGCAAGGAATAAGAAACTAGATATGGCATTTATGTTGTGAGACAGATGCAAGAGAGGCACTTCAACTAGAATAGAAGGTTATATCAACTCTTTGTAGAACTTACAAAAGCGTTTAAAATGACATTTAAGAGAATGCTATATGTTGAGTACTTAGGAAGAAGGATGGCAGTTACAAAGGGGGGAGGTTATCGAGAGGACAATAGAAATTGAAGTGGGAGAGGGAAAAGAGGATATCTGAAGATGAACTCCACTATGCAAACCACCATCTATTGTTTTTTTTTTTCTTCCATGACCATAGTGAATGAAAGGAAGACACCATGGGAATAGTTTGAAGAGTAGATGTGGAAAATATATGAAAATAATGGTATAGTTCGGATTCTTATGGAGGAGCACAAAGAATACACAGGAAAACGGATGTTGTGCGTGCTAAAAACAACCCTATCACTCTATCACAATAATTATCTATTCATCCATCCAACTTATACATATTTAAATACATCATTAAGTTTAAGAAAGTCATACTTAAATATGAATCAATATTTGAATACTATTCTTCTTTATCGTTAGTAGCACCTCTGTTCACCGGGGGGGGGAAAATGTCTCATACCAAAATACCATTTGCTTAAATGAACCAAAAGTGGAACATTATTATCTTCCACAAATTATCCCACGAATCATAATACATCAAATGAAATTGTAACATATTTTAGTCATATGTTTTATTCCACTGGTGGATTACTCAGTTCTGGAGTTTCGTAGACTCCACTGATTTATTATTGGCTTTTGATGAAGGTCTTATTGCATAGTAGGACCTATAACATTTGTGTGCTGCGAAATTGGATTTGTTCTGATCTGATGTAGTAAATTTATTTTAATATCACAACTACTCACGAAAGGTCATGAACTTGTAATACTGTACACAGATCAAGGATTTTTATTTTTAACACAGTCCTGAAACCCTACTCTAGAGACCAAAGGGAACTTTGGAAGCCACTTCGGGCCTCCAATAAACAGAGCGGTAGTCTCACACCAACCAATGAAATTCATCTCCCACCTAAAGACAATCATGAACATTCATGTTCGTGTTTGAAGAGCGAATACGTTAACTACTCAGACTGATTAAATAGTAATCTTATCGATACTAATCTTAATTTATACTTAAGGTACATAAAAAGAACGCTAGTCACTAAATTTTTTAACTGATCTCAAGAGAACTGAAATTTTCAGAAAACAGTTAATAAATGTAGTATAGAACGTCTTGTAATAGTTGTAATAACTGGTTAGTAAGATATAATTTTCTAAATTTCACTAAAAGGAGATGGAGAGGAAACTTATAGCTGATTACAAGTTACTTCGAGGAATATACACCCTCTATCCAAAAAGAAACTAAACTTATCGAAAATAGAAGAAACTAGTGAAGCAACCTGTTATATCATTAGTGAAGCATCTAGTGGAGCAACTTTCATTAGCTAAACAGTTGTGTCAACTGTTTAGGATATTTGTTTCATTAGAAGCCGAGTTATAGTGACAGTGTGTTTTGACAAACGGTCAGTCGTCACGATATTCATGCCGTACGCGACGAATTCTCGCAATCAATCGCTGCAAAACTTCGAGATAAAACTCACCATTGACCGTTTGCCCAGGCGGAACGAATTCTTTGTGGATAATGCTCTTGGAATCGTAGAAACAAATCAGCCGTCTTTACTTTTGCCTTCTCCAAGCGGCTTTTTTTCAGATGCCCCTCTTCTGGTGGTCTCCACCCAGCACTCTGGCGCTTTGTTTCGGACTCATACTCCAAACACCACGTTTCGTCACCAGTAACGATCGTTTCAAGGAAGTTGAGTCCTTACGAGGGATTTTAATGAGGTCCTTGCAGTGTTCAATTCGATATATTTTTTGGTCGTCGGTCAACTTGTGTAGAACAAATCGCGAATTCAATTTACGAAGGCTCAAACTCTCGGTCAAAATGTTGTGCACCGTTGATTTTGAAATCCCCAGTTCATCTTCAATCACCGATTTCGAGTTTTCTTTGATGAAATCACGCACTTTTTGGATGTTAACTTCGCTCAGTCCAGTTTTTGGACGGCCCGTTCGTCGTCTTCAAGCGTCTCACGACCACGTTAAAATCGCTTAAACCACTCGTAAACTTGAGTACGGGAAAAGCATTCATCACCGTATGCTTTTTGAAGCATTTGATGAGTTTCGGTAAAACATTTACCAAGTTTAACACAAAAGTCAATCTCAGCTCTCTGTTTGAAACTCATTTTCCGACCGTTCGTCAAAACACACTGTTACTCTTGGCACTATAACTCGGCTTCTAATGAAACATGTCATAAACAGTTGATACAACACTAATAAAGGTTGCCGCTTTCGACAACAAAAAGATACAACAGGTAGCGTCATTAGATTCTTCTATTTTCGAAAAGTTCGGTTTCTTTTTGGACAGAGGGTGTAAAGCGAAGATATCATGATTCCATTGCTGCTCGGTTGCATTTCCTTATAGGTTAATAGGAAATGATTCAATCAAGACAAGGCTTACCTTCAGCTAACTCAGCTGAAGATAAGTCAGTCAGTTTCATACAAAGAATACAAGGTTCTTTTCCATCAAAAATCTATCTTGCCATATATAGTATATAAAGAATTGGACATTATAGTAAGAATAATATTTGTTAATGAACAGGTGATTATTTGAATTTGACCCTGTCGAGTATATTGGTTGTGTATGAGATTGGATAATTCCGAGATTCATGTTATTGCCACTCTAGATGGACTTGTGACTATAGAAATCCATTATTTGTAAAATCACAATGCAACGAGCATCCGTAGGTTAGTTGTTTTCACGGAGCCTTTGGTTTGAAAGATCCGGGTTCGACTACCATCTAGGATGCGAAGAACCTTTATCAGGCAATTTCAGACAAAGGTGCGTTAACCGGTCTCATACGGAGGTGGAGGGTTTTCTCCCTCAAATCAGGCAAACCGGCCTCTTGAAGACACATGTCTATGGGCGTAGAATACTATTAGACAAATAAGATAACAGGAACCCGCTTTATTTTATAATAATTCTCCAGTAATGTAGACATTGAGTTGTGGAAAAATACGCGATCACAAAGCAGTACCACTCACAATTCAACATTCCAGGTTTTATTTAAATAAAAGTTCTATTTAACGGCATAAAATATATAATTGCAATGAACTTTTTCTTTCTTTTTTTAAACTAGGCTAGAGATGAGTGTTGAGTCATTCCTTTATATCAATGCTTCATCATTAAAACGAACAGCACACCATCTCTCCACCTTTTGGCCAATATTAATATCCTTAGTTCCGTTTATCTCGTTGTAAACTTAATGTGATATCCTTATTGTTACCGCTAAGAGAATTACATTACTTGATATGACGATCTAATACCGCTATAACATTTCCTTTAAATGGCTAATAGTGCAACGAATATCTGGGGATGCAACGAAATTCGCCGTTGATTTCATTTTTTCGGCGATCGTTTTTAATTTGGGCTCGTAGGGAAAAAAAAAAAAAAAAGGGTAATAAGACAAGCCGAATAAAAACGGATCCTCTGGTTTATTGCACATCTGGAAGATGCCTTTCTGCGAACCTAGAAATTGCCCCACCGAGTGTCGTCTTTGTGATTAAAAACACGATCTTCTCTCCTCCATAACAGTAAGCGAGTCTCTCTCTCTCTCTCTCTCTCTCTTCATTGCTTTGGGTATGCAGGCTGGCTAGCAAGGCCGCGCCCATGAACTGGCAGCAGTGATAGTATTTGCTTAACCTTCTGCCCTTGGACCGCCGCATTCTGTTTTAGCCAGCGGCACTGAAGCCCGCTTCGGTCCCCCCATACGTGAGGCACAAGCTAATTTGGCCAATAATTATGCATACGTGGAAAGGCCAGACTCTTGGGCGTGAGACGAACTGCACGGAGTTACTGCATGCAGCCTATCCCACGTGTTCATGCGATCAAGGTGCATGTAGCGCGCGGTCACCACGAACGTAAAGAATGAGACAAGTGAAGTACTCCTTGGGGCGGCCGCGTTTTTTATTCCGCCGCATCTTCCCCCCCCCATCTTTTGTTTCCCCCCTCTCTGGGTTCCTCCCCTTCTCAACTCCCGTATACAGACAGTTTTCATTATTTAAGTTTTGTTCACTCGTCCCGTTATCCCCTTGTGGGGGTTATCTGTTACTGCCACAACTTGGGGGAGACCTTGCAGTGTGCTCCTGCTGTGGTAATGACGTAGCCCTAACCCCAACCCCGGGTATGATACGGTCATTTGTTTCCTGTTAGGTAGCGCTGTTATAGTCTTGAATCGTGGATTTGGTTGAGTTCAGTATCCTCTAACTTTAATCGTCGGTTTTTCAAAAAAAACGACTTGTTGTACCAAGATATCAAACCAGACAATCATCAAACAGCAAGTTTAATCAATGGATTAACCTTTGACCTTTCTGTAATGACTTGATGGAATCCAACAGGTAGAATTCTGGTTTTGTGTTTGAATTGGATTATCTCGAAAATCTTATATGCTACTCATGCGGTCCCAGGGTAATATGGAAGTATGCGAGAAATAGGGAAAAAAAAAAAAAAAACAGTAATTGACGGGGACCACTGAAAATTTATAAGGTACGATTACAGTGAAAGCTTGACAATAAAAGAACAGAGCTGAAGATGTCCTCCCGATTCACCATACTCCGCCTGCCTTGGTGTTCCGTGCAATGAAGATCTACAACTGCCATAGGATGGATGTTGTGACTAAGGGTAAATTTGAAAAGAGAAGGGGGGGTGGAATTAATCACGATTAAAAGTCTAATAATATTACTACTACTACTACTCACATATAGCTAGATAGACGAGATAGAGAGAAGGAAAATAAACATTTATTTTCCTATCTTGACTATCCTGTTTCTTGGAAAGGAAGAGGAAAGAGAAATGAATGAAAAATAGATAAGTGGAAAGAGAATGAAAACAACTATCTGTCTATCTTAGTTAACAACACTAGTGTGTCCAGGCGAAGGGCAAAGTCAATGCTTTACTGCCCACACTTGACCTCTCCGAATATAGTCGACCGTAAAGAAGAGAAATATTAAAAGTTGCCGTAATCATCCTCGTGACCCGTCTATGTGACTCACTACTGAATTTTAATGCTTTTCTCCAGTACGTGACCAGTGGTTTCCCCATCTCGTGGCTACTGGCCATCCTTCGTGCAACTGCATGCCTGATAAGACAGGTTTCCTATGGAATAAGAGTCACGTATGAAGTTTTATTGACTTGGATTTCTTCCCATCTCTTTCACATCAGTGGCCCCAAATTATACTACTAATGGATACAAGCAGTTCTTTCAAATTGTTTAACATAAGACATGGCCCACCATTCGATATGGATGCAACATTAGAGATTTATCCCTTCCTAGAAAGAGTAAAAACAATGCTGGAATGTTTGTGGTATGACCTATTTGGATTGTAAGGTAGCACGCTCCCCTCCTAAGTTATTTCTCTCTCTCTCTCTCTCTCTCTCTCTCGACGTCAGTGTTTTCCAAAGTGTTTTATCAAGCTGCCCCCCCCCCCACCTCGGATGGGAGGGAAAAGTAGTGTCCACGTAACATCGCAAGTCACATCATCTACATCTCAGTACAATGTACTGAGCCCCAATACTTTGTTTACAATTCCTGTTTGGGCCTTATTTAGCTAAAAAAAAAAAAAACAACAACTAAGATTTTTCATTTCCCAGATATTTCTAGACTCCAACGTTAATTCCAATGGGTTAAGTACAGTCGAAGTGGCAAATTTTAAGAACATGATGATATGAGAAATCACTTTGGGCTGAAAGCCAAACCACGTTCAGCAAACTAAATATTCGTACACTCTATCTTTAAATTTCTTAGATTACAAATGTGATTACTCATATAATTCATAAGAAATACAATTTTTTTTTTTTACTATGACAAACATGCGCTAGTTTTCTTCATAAAACCAAAGTCCTAAAGTCATCATCATCAAATTCCTGCCATGTACCCTCAAGGGGTGTACAGGATATGATAGTACTACATGAAAAAATTACATCATTACTAACTTCCTATCTACAATTTTCCTCCAAATCAGTCTGTTACTTGTCAAGACTCCAACATTATCAGATCTTATATTTCTATCGTCTAAGGCACTTTGTACCGTATCAATCCACCTATATCTTGGTCTTCCTCTGGGTCGTTTTCCTGCCAACCTGGCAGAGAACACTTGTTTTGCTAATCTTTCCTCTCCCATTCTATTTAAGTGACCATACCACCTGAGATTAGCTCTGCTAACGCATTCCTGGATGCTGACAATGTCAAGTTCTTTCCTAATATCCTCATTTTTAATATGATATTGCCATTGATGCCATCTGTTCACGCCTCTAATCTTTCTCAGGACTCTCATATCTGCGGTCTCTAGTCTTTGGTCAAGTGTTTTACTTCTGACCCAGCTCTCAGATCCATAAGTTAAAACTGGTTTGAACACTGTCTTGTATACAGCTAATTTAGTGTTCCGACTAATTTCTCTCTTATTCCATATGAATTTATTCAATTGACTTCCCACCATACCAGCTTTGCTGATTCTGTTGTCTATTTCTATATTTAATTTACCATCTTCACTAAAAATCGTGCCTAAGTAGCTGAAATGTTTTACTTGTTCCACAGGTTCTCCATTCACAACACAGTTGACATTATCAATGATTCTGCCTATTTTCATTGTCTTTGTCTTTTTATTGCTGACCTTCATACCATATCTATTACAACAGCTATTCAATTTAGTCAGAGAATCTTGCAGACTTGTAGCGGATTTATTTAGAGGTATAACATCATCCGCATAAAGCAAAGAGCTGACATTAACATCTCCAATTTTGATATCATGTTTAATACCACTTTCCTTCATAATGTGATCCATATAGATAATGAATAACAGAGGGGATAATGTACATCCTTGTCTCACACCAGATTTAACATTAAACCATCTTCCTGTACTTCCTTCAATTCGAACTGCGGACTTACAACTCAAATAAAGACTAAGTATTGCTTGATATAATGCCCCATTGACACCATATAACTGCAGCGTATTGAATAGCTTCTCCCTTGGCACCTTGTCATATGCCTTTTCTAAATCGACAAATGTTAAATACAGATCTTTGTTATATTCCCATGCTTTCTCGACTATTTGTCGTAAAGTGAAGATCTGATCCTGACAGCCTCTATTTTGCCTGAATCCAGCTTGTTCTTCACCAAGCTTTTCTTCCACAATTCTTCTCAATCGTTTCTCAAGTATACTTGCATAGATCTTGCCAGGAACACTTAGTAGGGAAATACCTCTGTAATTTTCACATTCAGTTTTACCCTTTTTTATATATTGGTACTATGAGAGCTCTACTCCAATCATCGGGAATTCATCCCTCTGTCCAGGCTTTCTGAACTATGCAGTGCAGCCACTGTAAAACTTTTATACCACCATACTTCAGCATTTCTGGTCGAATATCATCTACTCCTGCTGCCTTTCCACATTTAAGCCTTTGATGGCTTTTTCTACTTCAAGTATGGATATGCATTCCTGACTATATGCCTGTTGAGTGCTGTTTAACACTGTGCTATCACAGCTTGTTCCATTTAGCAATTTTTCGAAGTAATTACTCCATACTTCAATGATATCTTTTTCTTCTGTTTTCATGTCACCTTTATAATCTCTAACTCCCTTTACAGCACTCTTTCCTCCATTTCTAAGCTTTTTCAACAAACGTCTAGAATATATTGCCACCTTCTTGGTATTTATTTTCTATGTTCTTGCTAAAGTCCTCCCATGACTTTTGTTTAGCCAGTTTTACACACTGTTTAGCTTTTTTACATTTTTCTCTGTATTCTCTAAGAGCAAAAGGTGACTTATTGGCCAGGAACTTTTGATATGCTTTCTTCTTTTCCTTCACTGCCTCTTTAACTTCCTGTGTCCACCAGGGAGTTCTGATTTTTTTATCTTTGCAGACAACCTCACTACATGCCTCTCTAGCTGAATCAATCAGGGCTTTCTTTAAGGCTTGCCACTTAATCTCCAAGGTTTGATTCCTGTTCTCAAACTCTTTCATTTTTTCTTCAATAATCTTTGTGTATTTTAGTTTACAGTTGCACATTTGAGAGCTGCTCAACTTTTATTCGCTTTAAAACTTTCTTACATGTTATTCTTTTCAATATGAAATTCAATTTTATCCTGCTCAAGACTAAATAGTGATCACTTCAAATTTCAAATTCTCTGTACACTCTGGTGTCCTGTACCAGAGAGAAAACATCACTATCAACAATAACGTAGTCAATGAGACTTTTCTTATTCCTTGCCTTTTCTCTCCATGTGAATTTGTGCACATTTTTATGTTGGAACATGGTGTTAGTAATAACCAGTCCATGTCCTGAGCAGAAATCCAACAGATATTTGCCATTATTATTAGCTTTGCTCTTTTCTCCAAATTTTCCCAAAATATTTTTGTATGTCTCACAATCATTTCCTACTCTGCTATTTAGATCCCCAACAAGGATCAACTTTTCCTTTTTCATTGTGTCAGTTGCTTTTTCTAAAGCATCAAAAAATTCCTCCACTTCTACCTTAATAGAACCTTCTGTGGGACCATAGGCACAAATGGGTCTCATTGTCCAGTTCCCTATTCTCATATTTGCCCACATCACTCTACTTGAGACTGCCTGCCATTCAAGAAGATTAGCCTCGTATTTAGTGTTGAATACTATGGCTACTCCTTCTTTTCCTTGATTGTTATTGCCTGAATATAACATTTTGTATTTATTGCTCAGAAAGATCTCACCAGTTTTGGTCTTTTTTGTTTCAGTCACCCCTATTATGTGGATCTGGTACTTATCTAATTCCTCAGCTAGCTCCATTTCTTTGCTATTCAGGCTTCTTATGGTGATAGTACCGATCTTTAACTCTGGTGATGTTGAGTTGGGGTGTGTTTTCAGATTTGTTCCAGTAGCTGACTTTTCGCTGTTCGCCCTGGTTCCCTGGCGAAAACAACGGGGACATTGTTTAACAGGGCGACGCCCCAGCCGGCATGAAATTTTGTCATGTTGTACCATCATTTTGTTTTATTTTGGTCTAACCAATAAGAATACAATTTGGTCGGCTAAATCCCAAATTGGCAGCCCATCCTCGTTCGTTCAGTATCAAAGTAGATACCCAACAGGGTGCACCACGAGAAGGTGAGGATTGGACATTAGGTCAGAAGCCCTGGTCGGTTCTCCGCATTCCTTTAAAGGCTATGTGGAGGTCTCCTCTCAGTTATACAGCTTTGACCCATAAGCACCCCAAGTCTTCATTAAATTTAAGTTGAAAATATATAATTAAATAAGTATCTCATCTCATTTTCCTTTCCCCCTCTTTTACCTTACGGTGGCGAGGGTTTATTAATCATCGGACCTCAAGCCGTTCACAGGATAAGTTGGTCAGCCCCACGTCCCGGTGTATCCTACATATACATACATATCCCGGTGTATCCGCAGTGGGTGTTGAGTTCTCGAGGCAGGTTTGCCTGCTTTGCAGGATGAAAAACCCCAGATAAACTGGGGAGAAAAACCCTGCTGTCCACGCCCAAGACCGGCTAACTTGGGTATGGCAGATCCTTCAGCTCCTCACGTCTCCGACGGGAATCGAACCTAGGACTCTCCTTCCCCAGGCATATGGTTGCGAAGCACACTGCCACTAGGCTAACCGCGCTGACATAAAATAAGTAAAATAATAACAAATAAGATATCAAATAGATAATAAAATGAAATTATACAAAATTATAGGTTTTGTATAATATATGTATAAAGAAATATTTTTTTGTATAATAAATATATAAAAGATATTGCAGTACATTTGTTATATTTTGACTATTTTTGTGTTTGTATCTATTTATTCTCTGTCTGTTTTTTTTTTTGTTTGTTTTTGTACTATTTATTTTGTTTAGTCAACTTTAAATAATCTCTCTCGCTGTCTCTATCTGTTTTAGTTCATTTTGTTTGCAGGTCTTCCTTTTGTTTCTGTGTGATTATTTTACACTTTTCTCTCTGTGTCTGTCGCTTCATGTCTGATTATGTGTCGTATCTATTTTAGGTTATTGTCTGTTGTGCGCTGCTTTGTTTGTGTCCTTCAATTTGTCTCTTTCTTTCTCTCTCTCTCTCTCTCTCTATCGCCATCGTTTTCCATTCCTCAATCGAGAAAGATAGAAGATGAAAACCGATTATTCCGAAGACAAAATTATTCCTTTCCCAGACTACGAAAGAAACAATTTTCGTCTTTTGGATAATAAGGAGAAATAAAAAAAAAAAATAATAATAAATAAATAAAAAAGCTACGTTATGATTAAAGAAAAAAAAAAAAAAGAAGACGAAGATGGACAAAAAGCTTCAATAAAGGCGAAGAAAAAGAGCAGAGCAATAAAAATAGGAAAAGAAAATCTGATTTTAAGCGCTCTGAAAATTTTCCATTCCTCTCACTTAAATGCATTAACTCCGGTCAGCTGTGCTTGGAGGGAAATCGATGGCTTGACAGCAGGATTCCTGTTACCGAGATCTAGTCACGACAATCATGTGACATTGTCAAATCGCAGAAGGTCTGTAGGGATGAAGTAACTAACTTGTCAGCGCTAGCTCGTTAGGCCACTTTATGGCATCAAGGAATGTTTCCTTTCTTTTTTGCTTCTTTGTTTCTTTTTTCCCCCCTTCTCGGACGACAGTTCCTTAAGTATAATTGGAGAAAACTGACCGTTCTGTCAATTCTGCTGTTTTCAACTTCTCATCATAAACTAAGAGAGTTAATGAGACATTCCAACCTCTCACCGCTAGCAAAGCAACAATTTCATCCTGTCTTTCGATCTCTCTTTTCTTTTCTTTTTTTTTTTTTCTTTTCCACCTTTTATTTTGTCTTGTTGTGTGCGGCTAGCGATTCAAGTACTGCACCATCCGTTACATTGACAAATTAGAAGCGATTGCTGTTTCGATTAATTACTCTGGTCAGCTGTCTTATCAAGAGGGAAGTAGAAGAAGAAGAAGAAAAATGATAGAGAGAAAAAAAGGATGAAAAACAAAAAAGGAGGGAAAAAAACAGACAGAAAAATCTGGACAGATATCGTAGCTAATTCTGATCCTGAACGTATTCCTACACACTGGTAATCGAAAATATTTTTTTATCCTCTTATCTAAGTAACCTTTTTTTTTTTTTTACTCGTTACGTATTACACAAGAAAGAACTCATATGGAAGCATTATACAGTTTCAAATGTCTCAAAGAAACCAGTTAGACAGATGAAATAATGACTCGTCAATCAGCTCTAGAGATCAACTAATTGCTAATGTTTCGAAAGTCAAACAGAAAATGATTCGCTGACGAAGCGAAATTCCCATTTGTTGGATGAATGTTAACCTATCTACTCATCTAATATTTCCTAATTGGCCTTCCTAGCTATGCTAAATAGAATGCCAGAGTCTTATGAGCCCTACCCATTTCAAATAAATACCATTTGTTATCTCTTCGTTAACTTATCAGTTTAGGGCATACGGCACACACACACACACATGGTAATGATCTTGAAAGAACAAAGAAGGAAGCCCATAGGGTAGTATTGTATTGTTTTTGTAACCTTATGACTATCTGCAAACCAATTACACTTAATCACTTATATATATATATATATATATATATATATATATATATATATATATATATATATATATATATACAAGCAAAGGTGTAGATTTGTTTTTGAATCATAAACCACAACTATAAAGTTTGAATTATTCATGTATTGCTGATGAAAGAATTAAAATAATATCAATATAAATAAAGATTATGTTGGGCTGCATCAAAACTTTATTCGAGATATAACTGTTCTCTACTTATATAAAAAAAAATACCTTGCTAAAATACCATCTGGTTTTAAAAAAAAAAAAATACGTTTCGTGGTGATAAACAGACATTATTGCCCACCTTCGGTTGGGCAATAATGCATCATTGCGTCCAGGATGAAGCGTACATTAGTGTATCTCTTGCTGAAGAGAACTAAACAAAACAACAGCAAAAAATCCCCTGTAAGAATGCCACTGTCTATACATTTAGGTTATAACCATTCGTGGCGCTATATATTTCCTGATTACATCGAGACCCAGGCAATATCTCACTGATAGCAGGCGTCTTACGGAAGAAATAGATAGGTGTGTGGGGGGAGGGGGGGGGACTTACCGAAATTCATAGCAATAAGATTTTTTGATAGGTCTTTTTGTCATAGCCAATAAGGGAGAATTGACACTTTAACAGCCTCCGGCACTACTTCTTTAAGTAGTTTTATAGGTCGTTCGGTACAGAGAGTTAGCTGCAAGTGATTTGTGCCGGTGTGGGAAACAACATCCGTAGATTGCAAGAACGCTAAACGCCAAAGGCGCGTTTGAAACTCCAACAAATAATGAAAACCAGTACATTTCGTTGCATTAAAGTTTCGCCATTTCCAAAAAAATTTCCAAAGAACAGATGTTTAAGAGATGACGATTCATTGTTTTTATCTTCAGGTAAAGGGAGAGCGAGAGAGAAAGAGAGATTTAGATTTTTGGCAATAATCCTGGCAATGTTTTGAGCAAAAGACGTTTTCTCATCGTCTAGTGGTGGTGATGCTTATTTGTATATAAAAAAAACACAAACTTTTGTGTTTAAAATAACTATTCTTCCACTAAAAAAGTAAATTTTGCTACAAAAACCCATTTCTTACAATAAAATGATATATTCAAGGAGGAAAAAATCCTATGATTTCAGTTTTTATGCTGTAAAAAGTCAGTGATTGGTTCGGTGGCTCATAAACCACGAACTGGATGATCTTTTTTTTATAACTTTTCCAGTCTTCATCAATCGCCTAAACATTGCCCAGATGCTCCTCGAGATATTCTGTTAGCGTTTAAGTTCATTATCCGTCAGATCGTATTTTAAGTTACATCTTGCTATCCAATTTTACCTTCCCATAAATCGTGTGATGAATAAAAAAATAAATAAATAAAAATCATTCAAATAGTTTTTAAACATTATGGGAACCTGTCAACCTAAAATATTTACAATATTTTTTTTCCAAAATTAAATAACTAAGTAAAATAATAAATAAATAAATAAAATATGTATTATCAATTGAATTTTTTTATTTTACTTCACAATTTGAATAAGCAGCAAATCTGACATGATTTAGAACTTTTATAAGAAACTACAGGCTTGACAACAAATCAACAATAATATTATTTTACGAATAAGATACTCAACCATTATAAAACTATTAAAAAAATAGGTGTATAAAATTGTCTATATACTGCTATTAAACTGTTTCATTTTAGCTGATATCAATATATATACTTTAGATAGGTCTGTAAGAAATATCTTGTTAAAAAATTGATTAGAAATAATATTATGGCAACTAAAGGAATCTTTAACACAATATTACTGGTTATTTTAGAATAAATATTAGATTTATTAATGTTTCAACATATAAATACGCTGAAATAGTAATTATTCTATAAAATTAGGATAATAATTTCATATATTTCTTTAATTTAAGAAAGAAACATATAATATATCTCAAACACCTTTTCAATAACGTCATTTGATTTTAATATATATATATGGAAAGCATTTTTAACGAAAATGAATAGATTAATCCAAGATAAAATTTATTTATATATTCAAACAATGATCCTGTCAATTACAGTTTGCTCATTTTATTTAGCAAATTTATTTTACTTTTACTTTTTCCCCCAGCGTATGTATGAGGTGTCCCAGTTTCTTAGGTTATTTTGTGCACCATTACAACAAATTGCCAGTTACCAGCTATTGACCGTCACTCTAGACTAGTCTGTGTCTTTAAGCAGCTCTTAGCTCCTAAAGATTCACTGAGTTTCCTATCATTAATCATTATTATCAGTCAGAGGAGTTGAAGCGCACAAAATTGTCTTTTCGCACAAATGCCGAGTTTGGGAGAGAGCACAAAAATTTGCAAATTACATTAGATGAGAAGTTCGATCTAGGAACAAGTGAGAATATCGCGAGATAAAGTGAACGAAGATTAATGATGCAAAGAGCCAGGCTTCAGGCTAGATATCGAGAATTAAAAGAGCTCTGAAATGAATATATGCTCTCTCGCTATATATATATATATATATATATATATATAACAGCACTGTCGGTTGATTTGGTTTAAATACATTCCATTCTGTTGTGTCTGTTATTTCAACTGAGTGACTCATCCGGTGTTGCCCTTGACAACACTGGATGAGTATAATATATATTACGAAATCTGACGAATATTGTAATATAAACAGAGAGAGAGAGAGAGGGAGAGAGGGAAAGAAAGAAAGATAGAAAAAGCATAAAATGGAAAAAGCAAACTAACCCAGGTTGCTTCCGAAAACATAGTTTTCCATCGGTGAACTAGGAAAGAAGTAATATTTAAAGGCAGTAGTAGTTGTGGTTGGTAATTACACATACCAGCCACTGATGGCAGTCTTTTTATTTTTATTATTTATAAACTTTTATTTCGCAGAAATCAGTAGTTTCCGTCCAATACCAATCATCTTCAATTTCGTGCGTATAGTTCGGTGAGATATGGGTCAAGAACAGCCTTCATTAAATGCTTCGGTGAATGCTGCACACAGAAAGTTCTATTTGTCTATAGAAGCCTTCTTAGATAACAATGATCACTGACTGACTGACTGTCTTAGGACCACAGTTACATCTCCTCTTTAGACAATCAGCGTGGGTTATATTTCCACTGATTAAACACACGGTTATCTCGCCTTTTTGAGAAATCAGTCAACTCCAGCCAGACGGGCACCCACAATAAGTTCTTTATCGAACTCTGAAAGATCCTTCGTTTTTCCCTTGTGATTAACACTCCTGACGACTGCTGACAGCAGCATCTTAAAGAGTTGCCAAGAACGCGTGGTGACGCACATGACCAATTTTGTATATACGCTGATCGTGAGTTTACGTACATTTGCATAAAGGTTTCTAATTCAGTGGCCGTATCGTACGTGTAGATCTGTGAATAACAATACCAAAAAAAAATCTCAGCTCTCTATTCAATTTAATCTTTCTTTCTTTTTTTTTTCTTTTTTTTAAATTCTTTTTAAAATAAACGTTCCTTGATTTTTTGTCATCTTTATTTCTCCTTTTCTTATATCGTTATATTCTAAATAGAAATATTTTAAAGTAAATATTAGATAAATTTTAAAATATCATTTAAAATTAAAAGGGAATGTGAATAAAAAAGTAAAAAAAAAAAAAATCATATCAAGTATCTACATTCGCTTTTTTTGCTGATTTTTTTTCTAGTTTTCTTTGTCCGTTTCTTAAAATTTCCTAAATGTAAAGATTACTATTATTTTATTCAGAAGCGTTTACGATATATTTCATGGTTCCACAAGTGTATTTAATACAGAAAAAAATAAGACTGTGTGTGTGTGTGTGTGTGTGTGTGTGTGTGTGTGTGTGTGTGTGTGTGTGTGTGTGTGTGTGTGTGTGTGTGTGTGTGTGTGTGTAATAAAAACGCATTGAACAGTTTCTCTGCATATCTGACTTCATGCAGACCATTAATTCTAGTTGTTATCATGAAGGGCGTAATACCATTTCCTGTAATAGCATAGGAGCTAATTTCCGTATGTTGGTGGGTCGTACTCCACCCTACTAAGGGGGATACTCTTCTTCTTTCTTTCTCCTCCTCCTCCACCTCCTTCTTCTCCTCCTATTTTCCAATAGAAAAATGCTATAATGGTTTGTTTCCAACACAAAACATATAACAGAAACAGGTGGTCTCTAGAGGGCGCTTACTACAGGGCGGGGCGGAGAAAGATCATTAATCCATCATTAATATTTTGATCTTTATAAAAGCAGGCAGGCATGGGACATCTGTTTCTATTAATCTTCTTTTTCTAAAAGACTCAAACATGGATTCCAAATAGCATGTGATAGCTTTGTTGAAAGTTGTGGTCTCATTCTCATTAAATTTTCATTATGATTCGCTAGTAAAAAAAAAAAAAAAAAAAGCACATTCAGAAGAGTGGCGCCATTTATTCAATGGGATTTACTATTTTTATGCAACATATGTTCTCTGGCTATTTCTATGCACAATATATTCCGGGGGGGGGGGAGGATAAGTCATGCAAACGTATTCAAAGAGAACTGTGCATTTAGGTACGGTATGCTTGCTGGAATATATCTCGATATATATATTCACATTCTCTCTCTCTCTCTCTCTCTCTCTCTCTCTCTCATATTGTGGTTCCTAGTGCCAACCACAATATTTCGCAGTCAAAATATAATGATATCGAGTGCTGGTTGGTTAAAATTCTGTTCAGTGAATTATCAATTTTCAAGTGAACGTGGCAGTGTTTTTCATCTCATAAATATGTAAACTGGCCAGAGAACACACTTTAGAGTCATAATATACTAACCTGGGAGTTTTTAGTTGCCTTAGAATAATCTAAACTACCGAGTAACTATCCTGGAGATAAATGCATGCTTACTTCAGCATCGATTTTTGCATGATCTTGTCGAAACCATTGTTAATGAATGAATAATTATTAATCATCTGGTGTTTTATTATTACTGAATCTGAAATATTGATTTTTTTGAGAGAGCGAGGAGTTTATTGATTAACTCTGAAAATTTGAAATCAATGATATAGTCAAAATAAATAATCAAGGACACTTTAATTTCGTTGACATTGTTTGATGCAAAAATGGACTATTAAAGTAAGGGTTGATAGTTATATCACCACGGTTCATCAATAAAACAACTAAAGAAAAGTTAAAATTACTCAAAAGAGTAATATATACCAGTATTAAATTCAAAATGTTCAAGTCAAGTGGAAGACTATCAAAATAGTGTGTGAATACTTGAAAATTGTATAACTCTACTCAATAGTGTCAAAATATTCGAAATAATAATTAAGAGAACATGAGAGCTGTCATAACTTGTTGTCATGGAGATCGGCTGTTTGTATGAATTTCAATCAAATTATTTGAATAACTAGGTGTCGCTGCAGTGGGATTTCGATTTAATCAATAAATCGCTGTTTTATACAGTATATATAAGAAGTTAGTTTGTTTAGTTTCGCGAGTCATGATCATTTATAGAAATCATTTCTTTATTTTTATTTATTTATTCTAAAGTCAAATGTTTTGACCGTCCGTTCTTTTTAGTCTATGTATAATTAACATGCTTTCTTTTGAGGGAAATAGGCTTAGCAGACTCAGTTTGAGGTAGCCTACTTTAAGGTAGCCGCAACTCAAAAAGTTTGAACATTTGAGTCACTGCTAAACAATTGTTTATATTAATGTTATATAAAATTTCGAAAAAATAATAATTTTACCAGATCTTACAAAAAATTCGCCAAATTATTTTAAAAATTATTAATTATTTAAAAAAATTCAAAGACACCTATAAAAATTATTTTAATTTATGCAATAAAAGAATATGAAAAAGGTAAGTTGAAATTTGAATATGCATGTGCGCATTTTCTTAAAGGCAAATATAATGAATACAGGTTTTAGGTTTAGATTTGTATAGAGATTTTAGGTATATAATTATTAGATCATATATTTCATTCCAATTATCACATGTTTCATTCCAATTAGCTTCAGAAGAGTATTTTCTGTAGAATTTAACTGTAATCAATTTATGTTGAATTTCCAGCTACCGTATTTGGAATACATTCTTTCAGCCAAGAACACTGTTTTCAAACTGGAATATGAAAATGTTTAATTAATTGATCAGCTGGACGAATCGACGAAATACATTTGTTACGCTTCCGGCAGTAATTTCAGTATTTGTAGACGAAGCAGTGGGAGAAAAGCTGGCTATACTCGAGGCCATACATCCATACTAAAGAATTGATGATGTCTTTCGTTACTGTAGTATGTCCTAACACATACGTTTACCTCTCTGGCTGTTCAAATGTTGACTTACCCGACTTAATTAAGTCGCTGTTACTGCTATTTGAGTTCCTTGCCTGATACATATACAGGAGGAAGTGAAAGTCAATCACTTATTTAATTCATCTAATCTCACTGTATTCTTACGTGCGGTATGTATTGTCGGTATCACATTGTACGCCCTGGTGAGTTGCACTAAAGGGAGAACTCGAGGGAAGGAGTTTACCTCTAGTTTTATCAGTTCCTGTATTTCTTCCGTTTCCTCTAAAGGTCTGGCTGGATGGGTGCTTAATGACACACGCCATCGTCATGTGCGCCCACTAAAGGATATGGGGGTATCTCCTCCCCCACCCCATAATGATAACTCCGAACCCTTGTTACTGGCTGGTTCAACGGATTTTTTTTTTTTTTTCAGAGCGTTGTTAGCTGACTTGTTTTGACGGACGCCATCTATCCTCACTCATCAATTCTTCCCCCTGTTAAAACCCCCTCCCCCTTCTCTGCTATCGCGGCAAGTTCTTCACCATAGCTACTGTTGCTTTTGCTAGATACCCTATCGGGCAGTTGCGCGCGTGGTTCTTTTACTGCCAAAACACACATGCCCCAACTAGTGCCTCAGTGAGTTCGTAGTAACTGTGGTCTCTTCTTCCCCCCGTTTAAAGATTGAATTACTGCAGTGTAATGCGACTCCATTCTCCTGGGTCGTCCACGCTATCATTCGCTAGGAAATGGGGTTTTAAAACACGGCATCTGGGTAACATCCCAATCCTAGGCAGAGTAACATTGTGATAAAACTGCACAAGGGAAGGTCGTAATGAGGATGATCTTGTATGCCAATTTGTTAGCACGGAGCTAATTTTAAAATTTTGGTCTCGTAAATTTATTTCCTGCTCATTTTTTTAATCAGAAAAAAATCAATTGAAAAACCGTAGGAAAATAGCCAACCAACATTCCGTAATGCCTTCATAAGCTACACTAGCTTACCAAAAGTCATAAACGACTTTATCAAAGACTAGCTGATCGATTTGTTACTTTTAGGGACAATATTTAAATCAATATTTTAATTACATTAAATAACATGTGTGACATAATTAAATTTTCTTTTAATCATGTAATTAAGGGACAAATTACTTCATCAGCTGATATGTGGTCTGAGGAATTAAATATTATTTATAATCATTGGGATAAAATTGGAAGCAGCCATAGCTCCGTCGGTATAGACGATGCCCTTTGGTTGTAAAGATGTGAGTTCGAATCCCATCTAGGATTCGAAGAATCTTTATCAGGGATTTTCAACAGAAGGTGAGTTAGTCGGTCTCATACTGAGTTGGAGGGTTTTTCATCTCACAAAACAAGCAAACCGGCCAGCAGAACACATACGCAATTGACAATCATTACGCACTATGCAGATAGGATTAATTACCCCATAATAGAATGAATTATGTTTCAAACCAACCAAGTTGCTTAGCCTTGACAGGCGATTGAGTCTAACATGTTAAAACGGGAACTGAATCAAGTTAATTTAGTATTTGTGGATTAATTCTCAGCCTAGGATGTCTCTTAAAGTGGTCGAACCCCCTGAATCCAAGAAACAATGCATGTTTATTTATTCTTATTTTTATTGCTTCCCCCCATAAAACCGTTGAAGGGGAAAGTGTGTTTATGAGCATGGGCGTCTGCGGAGGGACAAACGGGGCACTTCCCCCCCCCCTGAGATCTACTTGTGAAAAAAAAAAAAACCAAAAAAGTAAATAAAAATGTATTGATGTAATTATTTGTCTACAAGCTTTGCCCCCCCCCCCCCCACGGAAAATTTTCTGCGGACGCCCATGTTTATGAGAGCTTATATTGAGTCTTTTTTTTTTTTTTTGCTCCGTAATTTAACTTTTTTTTTTCTTAAAATACATTCGTGTCATGAATAAGATATTTCCTTTAGTTGCATTTATACAACTAAAAGAAATATGCTTCAAAGCCCATTTTCCTTTGTGAATTTTTAATTTTACAAAAAAAAGTGTTATTTTTATGAGAATTTGAAAAGATCGCAAAAGAAGAGACTGTTTTGTTATTATTCACTGTAATATCCTTTTATCAACTGAAACATATTGAAAAAAAAAAAAAATAAATAAAATAAAATAAAATAAATAACATGAAAGAAAATAGAAAAGTAATTCTTCTCAGTAATTGTATAAGCTAAACATAGCGGAAAGAAATTTATCTCTATCAAAATGATGGATTCAAACAGCTTATAGTTTAGATTTCCACGATACAGTGACTATAAAATTAATAAAAATAGGGAAAAAAAATCCTTAGCCCTCTCACGATATTAACGTACAACCTTTAGTGAGTGAGAATCATATAAAAATGACATATTGTCTTGTGTGCTGTATAGATCACTGCTTACTTTACTTGTCTCTTCGTTTTAGCGCCCCCAATCAACCATTTTTTGTAATGCAAAATTAGGTAAGACTTAAGGCACATCGACTGTGATTCTAAATGCATTTTCAATGCTTCTACCATCTTTCGTTAGCGTGTCTATTCGAATTCTGGCAATACAGTACACGAACTGGATATGTTTCAACTATTGTAGCTGCCAGCCGTCTCTCCAAGTAAGATATCTCGGCCGATCACAAAGCCGGAAACTTCCCCCCCCCCCCCCTCTTCCCAAACGTTTTGTTATGCCTTTTCAAAATGCAACACAGAAATCAAAGTCACAGTTCTGTAAGTAGCGATTATTTCACCATTGCAGACAGTCCAAGTGACAAATTTCTTTCATTTACACCACTAAGTTTTCTACCTGTTTTGTATTCACAGAAATAAAAAGAAGATAAGACACCCTTTGACCATCTTTTGTATCGGCTGTCATTATAGATGACGTCTGTGTCACCAAATGAAATATCCACAGGCCTCATCCATCACTAGCTCTCAAAAGAAACAACAACAACAGATTTTTTTTTTTTTTTTTTTCCAAAGGCGTTCTTGAATTAAATTACTTGACGTATAAAGACTTGCGCTTAGAAGCGACGGGCCTATTGTGTCGTTCAGTTTAAAGCGTCGATTATTCTCAGTCAGCAATTGTTTCCTTAGAAACGGGTTGATGTTAGAGCGGGCATACAAGACTTATTCATAACAATAAATATGATTTAAGTGTGTCTTTTTTTTTTTTCCTCTCTTTCTTTTTTCTGTTATGAGAAGTATGGCCAAAGTCGACTTCCTCAACTTCAGCACACACATATACACACACACAGTGGTGTGACGTACGTACGGAATAGCGCCGTCACAATCGATCACCGTATATTTGAAAGCATCGAGTCGGAGACAACGATCTCCATATATCGACTTCAAATATGAAAAAACCACCTTAACTCAACGATTTGTGGATGGATTGGACGGCTAAATAAACACATTTTCGTCTGATATGCCTGAGTTTATTTCCGTCACCTGTTACTAAAAGCCGTTGCTTTTTTTTTTTTACGACCGGTTTGCATTTTATTACGTAGATTTGTTTCGTTTTTATTTTGCGCTGATTTTGTCGCTACAAATGTTTGTTAGATTTTGTTCAGTATGTGAGGCTTTTTAATGGCTAATTAGTTATTATCATAGTCCAATTGAACAGCAATTTAAAATTCAGTTAAAGCTATAAACAACCATCTGTAGTATTAAGCAGGTCTCCAATTAGATTTATATTACTATTTCTTAGGATTTTTAAATACATAATTAAATGCTTCACTTTAGGCCTAATGATGACACTTACAGTTCTTATGGTAGTATCCCCTACGTACCTAATGACAGAATGCACTTTTGTGCTTAATATCCGATTACATTTATCTATTCTGGCTAATGTGAAGACCAACTTATAGCGGAGCGAGCTATGTGTTCCATGCCAATTAAACGGGACATGTGATATATTGTTGGTAAGACATCATCCTGGAAAGAGATATAAAAAAATTTGAGCTATGATATCTGCCTTGATATTGAGATAAATTTAAAAAAAAAAAAAAAACTAGGTGAATCATTACAACTAGTTTGCCAGTAAGTTAAAAGTAGCATCGTTGAGAGCTGTTGTATTTTATTTTATTTATTTTGTGAGAATCCTTAAGCTTAATAACTAACTGCACACTTTCATGCCTGATACTCAGTTATTCATTTTATTTATTCGTATGGGGTTACCCCCGTATCTCTGCCGTCCCTTAGGACTGGTTGAGCCCTGCTAATAAGGGATTAAGTATGTATTTTATGACTGTAGATCCATGCGTGTTCGTAGGTCGGTTTGCCTGTTCTGAGGAACGAAAATCTCCTATCTCCGTATGAGACCGGCTAACTCACCTTTCGTCGAAAGAGACCAGATAAAGGTTCCTTACGTCATAGACGGGAATCGAACCCACGCCTATCCTACCAAAGGGTTTAAAGTTTTTTTGTTTTTTTTTTAACATATATATTTCACACAAAAATATTGTTTTCATATATTTTCGTTTGAGCGAAATGCATGTGATGTAATACATCAGTTTCTATGGCAATAGTAGGTTTTACTTGCGTGCAAAGCGGTGTACGCCATTACATATGAAACAAAGCGAGGGATCTTTAACTCAGTGGGAAGGTGTGCGCTGTTACTTCCGAACGTTTTGTCGTTCAACATGCCACAAATATTCTTTTTAAATGGAGGGAGTAATTTAATTAAGAGGAATTTAAAACGAAATATGAAATAAATAGGTTCGATTTTTAGTTGGAAAGGAAATGTATAAACATCATCTGACCGACAAGATATCTAAAATGATCAGCATTACAGCAAATAGTGCAGGAAAGAAAGATGTGAAAATAAAGGAGGAGGGAGAGAGATAGATACAGAGAGAGTCCGTTTCCTTGGTCTTGCTTGTTCAATGAATATCCCATCGCATTTCTTAGTTATCTTTCATCAGACTTTCTGAAATTCCTTACCTGATTTAGATTTTGTTCTTTTTCTTTTTTTACTCGGAGCCATCCATCCTTTTTAAGCTGTCATCTGTTTTCCTTCTGAAACTCATTTTCCCACATAATCCTCGAGAAGAGAGAAGACCTCGGGCGGACTCTATTAGAACTTTCCTCGACACAGACTGTCCCAAGCAAGGTCATACAGGGACCATGACACATTCGTAGCCAGACACTTTTAATCACCGACAGCTTCCACAGTATGACAGATGTCTGTTTAAGGTAGATCTCTGGTTTGGAGTTCTGTTTCGTTGGACATTGGCGATAAGGATGGAGAGGCAAGCGGATAATGGCATTCTGCAAGAGATAATCTCCGTGTTGTTTCCGACCTGCTCTTTGATAAGCTTGTCACAATCGCTGTAGACCGCCATTTCTCTTTTGCTTTCTGTATTTCTTATTTTCTATCTTTCTTATTCCTCTCTCTCTCTCTCTCTCTCTCTCTCTCTCTCTCTCTCTCTCTCTCTCTCTCTCTCCCTCCTTTCTTCCTTCATTCTCCTGTTCTCTGTTTCCTCTCTCTCATTTCATTTTTTCTTTCTTTCTTATATAATAAACAAATAAATGTTTTTTTTTTTTTGTTCATTTATTTTTGTTTGACATTACAATACCTCCTACTTAACCCATTGGTATAATAGAGAAGTAGATGTAATCAAAATGTATAATTTCATATCTCATCGTAAGGATATTCACAAACTTATGTCTTGTACTGATTTTGATTTGCTGTTATTGTTTCTAAATTACATTTGCACATTTTATGATGAGGAAAACTGATTTCTTTTTTTTTCTCACCTGAAAGTATTTTTTAAATATGTTAGGCTAGTCCTCTCAATCGTTCATCTCAGGAATTTAAATGAAGGACTCTTACCTTTTTTTGTCTTCTCCATTCTAAATTCCATACCTCTGTCTTCTTTAGTTAGTAAGTATTACAACAAATGTGATATTAGCTTGTTTCAAGAACTGCAAAATTACGGTCGACTGTTGTAGTCGAACAAAAGTCACACGATTTCGAAATAAATTCTTAGAATTTTTTTTTCAACACAGCTTTATAATAAAACTATATTTTAGCTTTGAAAGAATTCTTTCTGTCCAGATGAAAATACGTGAATCTCAGCTGCATGTCCTTGGCCCTGTTGTTACGATGCTACGATAATAACTAGCACCAGAAATGCTAATTTGTCCATAGTAAGCCTGTTTATGAAGGGGCAGTGAATTTTTTTTTTAATATAATATCTTTTGGGACTTGGTTTTATTCTTTCTTTTTCTTCCGATTTTTTTTTTAATAATCTGTTTCACTTTTCTTTCTTTCTTTCTTTTTTTAATGCGATTCTATGCATTGAAATAATAGTCTACTATCTTTTATCTTATAATTTATCCTGAGAATACGAGAAATTGTAGCTAAGCCGGCCTCATGCCAGCAGGGTTTTAAATTCCGAACAACAGACAAACAGTCCCGAGAATACACGCAATTAATAAACACACACGGGCGAGCGAGCGCCGCCTATTTTAGTTGCTTCAGCTGCAATTTCAACCAATTATTCTTATAATTTCTTCGGGAAAAAATAATAATCATATAAATAATCTGATGGTCAACAATTTAACATGCGGTTTAAAAAATGTGATATATCTGAAAGGTTACATACCTTAGTGATTTATAAAAGGCAGACTAACGCGTTACTTCTCATTAAAATATGGATGAAAATAAGAAAACCTTTTGTATCTTATAACCTACAATAAACTTATTGTAAAACTTTCCTATTGCTAAAATGGTTTAGCATTTTTATTAGGATATATTAGTACATCATTTATTTTACTACAAAAAGTAATTATAATTTATTTTAAATGAAATGTTTTAAATGACTTTCAGGCATCTAAATCGAAATACATTAGGATTTTGGATTAATCTTTCTATCACCTTTAAATATTCTTTTTCCTTAAAAAGTAGTACTATGTTAAATATTTCTACATCACAATGTTGAAATATTCTCAATCACAGTTTTCAACCTGTCCATTATTTCAACGGAAATCATTTTTCATAGGTAAAAGTTAACTACTCCACGCGTGCACACACACACACACACACACACACACACACACACACACACACACACACACACACACACACACCGAACTTGTCTCATCCAGTCATGTACCCACGTAATGCTTCCTATCTGTATGCAATGTTTGTTTTTAGTCTTTGCTAGCACTTCACTCCTGTCACTTGACCACGCCCAACTATAAAATACCAGTTGGTAAAAGTTCGGTACTTACTTTGATACACGCAGTATTCCAATATATATATATTGGAATACTGGATTATATATATCATTTTTACCTGTCAACTTTCAGACTTACAAGTTTACTTTGTATCCACATTTAATGCGTTATCGATTGCATTAATTATTGGAGTAGATGACATGTGATATTTTTATCATTTATATTATAGATATTTGTTCTTATTTACTTCCTGTAAAGCAATTAGCACAAACACTGGTTCCTGTAACTGATGATACAGTTAAACGGACCAAACTAAAACGCGTGTTGGTCTATATTCGTCTGCTTAACTTCCGAAGCCTATTATTCCCAATTATAGACGCAAAGGTCGTCTGTCGCCGCAAAAATACATCCCTGCCTGCTTGTCTGCGTCGTTGATTCAAGACGCCTGTTCACCCTCCCCTCCCCGTCCCTCCTCGCAATACTTTCCCCGAACAAGGAATCGCTTACTATCTCTAGGAGACACTTCTAGTGTCGGAGATAGGAGGGAGTGTGAATGGCATGTTGTGTTTGCCCCGACAGCTTGTTGCCACTAGCATAAGGAAGTGACAGACAAGAGGTGGTGCCGGCTAATACCACATTTTTTTTCTTTTTTCTCGGGCGTTTAGTCTCGTGTGTTCTAAAGTGGACGTATACTGGCCATATCAAAAATCTTGTCGGCTGTGCCTTATAAAGAATTCTTCCCATAAGAAAGGTGCATAACAAATTCATCGCTAGATGGCGTTGTTATAGCTTTATCATTCAATACAGAAAGAAAAGGACCAGTCAGGGATTCTCTCTCTTTTTTTTTTTTTTTTTTTTTTTTTTTTCCTTGTCATTTTATGAACGTTTTAGGGGATTCGTAAAACCTGGGTTTGAATCCCATCAACGATGCAAAGAACATTTTCAACTGGTAGTGAGTTAGCTAGCCACACCGGAGGTCCTTCTCCTCCTCACTGAAACTAGGGTTTCGTCCATGCAAATGGACAAAAAGGAGATAATGTTAAATCGAAAGACATAATAAACGAGAGCCTCGTTACTACCGAAACTAACGTTTATAAAAATCTAAATTACTTGGTTGTGGCAGACTATTGGGTCAAATACATAAAAGATAAGATGGGATGGATTTTTTTTTATCCATAAATGATTTTGTCCTGTCATATGCCGGCGTGGTTGGCCGAGTGGTTAGCGTACCCGCTCTCCAGCAAAAAGGCTACAGGTTCGGATCCTGCCATGGGCATGGATGGTCGACGGTAGATGATGAAGGTAGTTGCGGATGGTGGAGAAAAAGAGTTGTAGAGTAGGTGCTCTCCCACAATGAGTCCTTGGACTCCCTGGAGGTGTTACGTAATAATATTTCATTTGGCGAAATATTTTTATTATGTTTTATCCTTGCAATTACATTTGACAAGTTTCGTCATGTTTTTATCTTATATTTGATCGTATGAAGAAATATAGGACAAAATTTTGTCTTATCTTTGTTATCTACTATATAAAATATTGAGAGAGTTCTGTTTTGGTTAATCAAATCAAGTAATTTTTTAGTAGAATACAAAAGTATCGAAAAAAAATTATTTCTTGTTTCAGTTATCGGTAATTTTCCTGTGTCAGTTCTGAAAACAGTCAGATCAGGATTCTTGACATTTGGACGATAATAAACACACACGAAATAAATTCTATGAACTTTCTACCGATCTGCCTGATACTCGAACACATTTCTCCAGTTTCTTTGAGTTAACCGAGCGAAAAAATCATCTTCTTTCTAGCAGATAGGAATATCAAAAACTCTTGATAAGACATAGGAGCCTCCGTATGCATTTTCCCTTCACTTCTTCTGGGGGATTTCATGGCTGTTTATGAGAACTTTAAGTGTCCATTATCACTCCCATCCCCATCCTTTGAGGCAGCCGTCACTCTGCGAGAGAGCTTTATCAGCCTCGCCAGTATTCACACAGATATGAACACGGGCGGGTAGATCACTGCCCGGGTATCATTGTGTTTTTAAATAGCTCAAGAGGATCGTAGCAACGCATAAAAATAACACGTGTATCTTGAAGGAGAAAAAAAAAAAAGGCTCTTTTCCTAATGAAGCTGTCAGAGTCGGGTAGCTCTGTGAGTGCAGATGTCCGCTTGTGTCAAAAGAATGCCTATCGCTAGTTTTAATCTCGTTCCAGATGCTACTCTCTCTCTCTATGGCAGCCCTAAAGCTGTCAGAGAAGGAACGGAATACAAGGTGGCACCTCCTGTGGATGACATTATGATTGGTACCGGAAGTCGTGACCAAGTTACTGCAGCCAGTCGAAGGAAGAGCACATGTGAAAGGGGCGGGACTGAGACGATGTTGGGCGCTACGAGCCAGACTGTTTTTAATATTTCAAAAGTTGAAAACTGTCTTCGAGTGTCTCCAAGTGCTGGAAAGGAGCAAGCGAGCGAGCGAGCGAGAGAGAGAGAGAGAGAGAGAGAGAGAGAGAGAGCAGCGATTTGGTTCGCCTATTTCAGCTTCTAGGATTAATTAATGTCTCGAGACGCAACCTTTCAATTACACGCCAAAGATATAACGTGTGTCAGCGTAAACACATTCGACTTTCATTTTAAGCAGAAAGCGTCATCGGTGGATCGCGCTTATTCGTTCGGAACAGTCGTATTATAGCAGGAATCCGTTTACTGGGATTTTTGTATGTGACTATAAATGTAATATTTGCACCCCATTGCTTACGTGGTGGGCTATACTCATTAGAACACTACCTAGCCATTTTATTAGGTCAATGAAATAAATCATTTATGCGTATTTAAGTGCATTTGGGGAAGGAAATGAAAGAGAAATTCGTGTTTGTTATCTTTTTTTTTTTTTAATCATTACTGCAGAATTTCTTTCTTTATTTTTCTTTTTTTTTTTTTTATGGTCCGTTAGGATAATACATAAAACCAACCTCGAAGCATATTTAGTAGTTATGTGTACTTTAAAGGTATAATAATGATAATAAGTACTCCTGAAGACAACTTTCAAAATCAAGAATTTAATTAAAAAGTATTCTATTTTCTCATAATCCAAACCTACTCTAAAGTTCCGGTTGCTTGCCATGGAAACTGGTAAAAAAAAAAGTGGTTATTTAATTCAAGAATTGTACTTCATAAATTAATATAATCAAACTTTCACACATTGCTAGCTTCAGCTTACTGGGTTGAATAAAAATCTTAAAAATTACGTCAACACTCGGGTTGCAAGATCCAGAGACTTTTGTCCATTCAACTGGAAGGTTCCGAAACTCTTGTACAACACAATTTTAACTAGGTGCGTTATATACCTTACATATTTATTTTGTTTTTCTTATTTTTAGCAGAAATCTCGATACTAAATCGTAAGTCTCAAAACCAAAGACTTTTGCTACTTAGTCACATCTCTGCTTCAGAAAATGGTTATGCATACACAAGGTTATAAGATCGACAATTGTTGCTCTGATGAAGTAGCACTTATTACCACCATTCTTTTAATATCATCATGGGCTATTCTGTCAAACTGTACTTCACCGTAATAACAATTCACTATCAGGTATTCATGTGTAGCATCATTGTTTCTCCAATTATAAAGCTGATGCCAGTGGAATCATTATTATCAGTTCGTATTTTTTTTTATATCACTCTAATATTTTAACTTCGATACTCTCTACTGTTTATGAACAGTCCGAGTAATGCATAATACAAATAGTTATTAATAAATAAAAGATAGAGTTCGCATGCCAACATTAATTGTGCAATTATTTTAGATGGTGTAATAAGTTGTGAATTTATTTCATGCGTTGGGTGTGTCAAATTTCGATGGCATTTCAAGTATGGAGTATCCCTATGTATATAACGTGAACCACATTTATGAACTCAAGGTTTTGGTTCGCGTTTGTTCCTCTTGAAGGCGCTGTTTTGAGTATGGTGACGTCACATACAATTATTTGAAATTTTACTGAACAGTCTTGGTATATATATCTATGTAAATACATCTGTATATAGATGACTGACAATATAGACACAGTTGTATTTATACAACTATCTTTATGATCATAATCATTACAATCATAGTAATAACTCTCTGTTATAACTATGATTATAATAACTGCATTCATCTCTCTCTCTCTCTCTCTCTCTCTCTCTCTCTCTCTCTCTCTTTGTGGTGTGTGTGGTATCCATATCTACTTCTTTCTATACCCCTCCCTTTCTCTGTTGTTTTCCTCATATACATTAGTAATACAACTCCTATCAGCATCGTTTCTAATATGAATAAACCAAATGACTCAAATCACGATAGAGAGGAATATAAATGATGACATAATGATAAAGGCGTTGCTGTAGTCTGATTCCTATATGAATGACATTCTACACACACACACACGCACGCAAATGTCTGTCGTGCACACAGCATTGAAATTCTAGATCATTTCATTTTCATAATTATGCTCAGTGCATAATAGAGACTAGGAAATAGGGTTGGGTGCCAAATATTAAAGATATTTTATCCATCTATGGCCAACAATAACAACAAAAAAAAATACACATAATAGTCATTCATCTTTGTTGAACGATGCATAGATCAGCGCCACCTACTTCTACAACCATCCCTGAAGCAGTTGGAACCTAAGGGAGAAAAAAAATCAAAGGAAGGTTTATGTCTACTTTGGGTGGAGAATTCTGTTGTAGAAAAATCTTGGTATTGTCTAGAACGGAAACCACAAAGATGGTTTAGAAACTTAGCACTACCCATTGCTACGTATGATAGCACTGAAAAGCTCTTAGTTCAATCCCACCCCCTTCGCATGGTAACTAGTATATCCTGCCCAGGGTGGAATTTACGCAGTTTGGAGGTTCATTAAATAATCATTAAGTACTTGTTAAGTATACCGCCAGGTGGGACTGCTTGGCTTGTTATCGTTCTGTGGGAGGATGACATTCTAAACTACACTAACCCTACAATTGAATAGAAGAGAATACCTTTGGTAGAGTAAGGGGCGAATAACAATCTTACAAAGTTACGTGCTGACCTCCCAGGCTGGCGGCAATATAATGTCAGTGCAGTTAACCAAATGAGAAACAGAAAAAATGTCAGCAGTATATTCATAGTATGAAGATGTCATGGAATTTATAGACAAAGACTACATCAAAAATGTAGTCATAAATCGAAATCAAATGATTTCGATATGATTTTGATTTCGTCTTTTCCCGGCTAGGCATGAATAGATTGATAACAACTCTGACCAATTATGTTCACATTGCAACGCCAATACATCAATAAATTGTTTATTCACAACTGTACTCATCATTGTATCGAAACTTTAATTATATTCGTATTAACTATTCCAGTATGATTCTGTCCTTGTCACCAATGTATCTATAACTGGGTCTTGATTACTGACTGTATCGATATAGACATTTAATATTGTACCCTGTCCTGGAAGACACACTAAACGAAAGAAACAAAATTAAACGAAGGTGCGAAAATATTATTCTATTTTATCAAGCATTATTCCGGTGATGTATGAGAAACCTTCTTAGTCTTCGGTACAACACAAACATGCGATTTTGGTTGCAGACAGTACATGTGGCTTTCTCCCGTCCCCTATTGTCTATCATTTTCAATTTTTAGCTTCACCTACCAAAGACAATGGCGTTCTCTACGCCTATTTTAAGCCGTCGCGTTTCTATTCTCAGTTCATCTGACATGTGACAGGACAGTCATCGTCTGGCACGGTGGACGGATGCCAGGTGATGGAAGGCCTCCAACGTAGTAACCCCTCGGAATCCCTCCCCTCCCCCACCTTCCCGGTATACTCGGAACCCTCATCTCGACCATCGAATTAAAAAAGAATGCGAAGTGTGTGTGGCCGTGGGGGGGGGGGGGGGGGGATTGATGAAGCGGGAGGAACTGTGTCGCGTTTCGCTATTTTCACACCTTCATGGCATCGCTTCTCTATTTCGGCACCTAATCAGAAAGCGACCACTACATACTTGGCGCTTTTTTGCCGACTTACACGATCAAATGATATTTGAAACTGCACAGCTAATTACATGCGTTTGTGCTACTTCTTTTAAAAGCGGTTTTGCGATGATGGCAAAAGGCATAACAGGCAGACTTCATCATTTACTGACAGTCGGGATGTGACTTTGCCGAATTCTTAAGGTGGTTTAAAGTCAAAGAACTTTAGCTCGAGGGATACTGTTACACTAATGTGATCAAACTTTGAAGTGGACGAAAAAAGGGGGAGGGGGGGAGAAAGAAAATAGATAAACAGGTGCGGTCTATTTTGTGTATGTGCGCGCGCACGTATGTATAGCGTATGTATAAAGTAGCAATGTCTTTAGACAGCGTGAGTCTATCATTGTTCAATGGCAATTCTCAGGAATCTCCATTTCCTAGGCTAACAATTGCACGTATAGATCAACAACTGTATTCAATCAGCCATTTTCTAAGGCTGTGGGCAGGGAGAACGTGGCCAATATCTTTTCCTTTCTCTGTTCTCTCTGCCTCTCTCCCTTCGTTTCCTCAAAGTGTGGAATAATCCTTCTTATCTCTTTCCATGCTAAGAGCCGCACACTGTTCTTTAAGACGTACGAGGGGAAATCCGAACTCTGTCTTGAAGTGTCCATTGTCTCCGTAAGCTTTCGCTTTACTCAAATCGGCCAGATAACATCTCAAGAATCCTGTCGTGGTTTCAGGTTGCTTGCGTAGTTTGTGGTGCTCGGTTACACTAAGGTGTGGGCTTTCTGTTGGCGTAAAATTTGACACATTTTCTCTCTTTCGCTCTTTCCGTAATTATTTTTTTCTCTCTCTCTCTATTCTCTGTTCTTTATTTTCTTCTTTATTTGCTTTTATTTTTCTTCTCTCTTTCACGATTTTTCTGTTTATTTATCCTATTATTGAACTTCGTTTTTTTTTAACAAGTTATTTATTAATCTCTCTCTCTCTCTCTCTCTCTCTCTCTCTCTCTCTCTCTCTCTCTCTCTCTCTCTCTCTCTCTCACACACACACACACACACACACACACACACACACACACACACACACACACACACACACACACACACACACACACTTTAGGTATATGTCAATAATGAATAACTCCCTATTAGATTCATTATGTTCCTTCTTCTTATATATATATATACATCCACTGTGACTGGACAGATTTTAATGAAATTTGGTATTTGGGATCGTAACTAAAATTTGTCCAGTCATATCAGTTTTGGTTTAATTTATTTTAAATATATATATTAATATATTAATAAAAGCTCGCGCGGTTAGCCTAATGCCTGTGCGCTTCACAACCATATGCCTGGGGAAGGAGTGTCCTAGGTTCGATTCCCGTCGGTGGCGTGAGGAGCTGAAGGATCCTACTCAGCCATAGACAAGTTAGCCAGTCTTGGGCGTGGACAGTAGGGTTTTTTCCCCAGTTTATGCTGGGGTTTTTCATCCCGCAAAGCAGGCAAACAGGCCTTGAGAACTGAACACTACAGGACAGAGGACACACCGAGGCGTGGGGCTGACCACCTTATCCTGTGAACGGCTGAAGGTCCGTTGATTATTAAACCCTCGACACCGCAAGGTAAAAGAGGATAAAAGGAAGATGACATGAGATATCAAAAAAAAAAAAAAAAACTGTTTTAGACTCAGTGGTTGTAATAATTAATGAGATTACTGCACAAGAATGCATGTAAAAAAGAACTTTTTCGTGATTTGCATATATTACTTGTCTATTTACTCCGTTCTTTAATTTTTGAGTCTGTCCCCCCCCCTTGTGGGTTTTAAACAAATATCATTATCATTACTAACAGTAAGTGAAGACATGGTTCAGGATGATTTTTCTGGTCTATTCATCTGAGTGAGATTTGCCATTCATATTTTGAAAACTGCTCGCTGACGAAACATTTAAGCATGCGTTACCGAAATATTACGAATTCTTAATGAAGAGTTTTAATAAATTAGATAAATGCATACTAGCTATTAAAACGATGTAGTCCCTACATAAATCCACCAGATAATATATAGCGAATCTGAAACGTATAAATTCGAAGTCCACCATATCGTGACATATTTATCTTAGAAACCGCACATTTTCTATTTATGACTACAACTACAGCTGTGTTACATAGGAACTGTATAAAAATGAAGTATTTATTTTTCTAATAGGTGGCGCTCTCCATATTTCCACGTGATGTGTAGATATATTTTGATTAACTCTTTCCTGGCTGTGGTGGGATTCTAACCACGTATTAAAGCTCTAATGTCTATGGAGTTAGTGTGGTGTGGTGAAAGATAAGGTGTACGCTATGAAACGGGCAACAATTGAGGAACTCAAACAGCAATTTGCTGACGCATGCGTCACAATTTCCGTGATAGCAGACGCTTAATTTCCTTTCACAAAAGTGAATCAATCCTGCTGACATTTTTCGAAACACATCACACGCATTTCGATCATTATTTGTATTTCAGCTAAAATATAGTTAAAATAATATTCCTTATATATATATATATATATATATATATATATATATATATATATTGTCATATGCTATTCAACTGACTAAAAACTCAATGACTAGTGAAAATTTTGATCAACAATTAATTATCTAGTGTAATCCCAGTGATCAGTTAAACCTAAAGACATTTCAAAACATATAAAGGGTTTAATTTTTTAAATCTCCAAGTCGGTAAACTTTATTAACCTTCCTCAAACATGCACATTCCAACAGTTGCCATTGGAAACGGTGTAGAGGAATGAGTTGGTGGTGGGTGGGTGGGGGGGGGAAGCAGGCGATCACTGTTTAGCGACTGTAAAAGTGAGCTAGTTACTAAAGAGACCTGAACTGTTACCACTCAACAAACGTTTCATTCTTGAGTGGGCTAACGGGGGTGTGGTCTGCCGTCAGAGAAGTGGCCACGCCCAGTAGATATCAAGATTGCCAGAGGCAAGAGTGCATATCAATACACCGCGATGTCGTACGAAGCATGCTTCGTGGTGAAATAGGCTTAAGTTCAATTTCCACTTAACGACTCTGTTCATTACAATCAAATAAATCAGCTGACCATTCGCTGAACGCATCGAATAGGACTCTTAGATAGTTCCCTAAACTACATGCTTCTCAAGTTCATATAGTCAAAGTTCATTCACGAGGAAAATATCCAACTGATTGAATCAACAATAAGATACGAACATTGAGAGACCCATTGCCGTTCATGGACTCTCTCTCTATGGACTTAATGTTACCGAAATATTATTTTCTGTAGCTGTATAATAAATAAAATGAATATATTTTAATTCTAGGACAACATCTGTGGTTAAGATTTCTTTCCCGGCTAGAGAAATATGCAACCAGTTGCTGGTCATGCACTGTTATATCTCTGTTTAAGTTTTTATGTCAAATAATTTTATTCAAAATTCTCTTGGGTAATGTCTTCATATGATTTCATATTTCATTTGACAGTTAACTGAATAAGTTAGTTTACATTTTCAAAATCATTAAGAGTGACGACGTGTACACATGTTATCAAAAAACAAAGATGTCCACTTGCCTTCTTATGATCTGTCTTCCATCCTTTGTAAGGGAGTGGCAAGTTTCTCAACTCGTTCACTGCGTATCGTGGTTTAGCGGCTTCCTTTCTTCGGATTTCCACACGAATGCTAGAATACTTGAGGATGCCATCATTCTTTCAATGACCCTTCTCTCGCTAACCTTAGATCCTGTCTATATTTCTGTTAAGACGATTCCTCTTCTACATTTCATAAAACTTGCAGTGCTCAAATAATCTTAAGTTTCAAGATCTCCAATAATAAACAGTTTAAACACTGATCTCCTTGCGTGCTTGGAATAAGGACGTCCTATTCAACTTCAATGCTACCAAATCAGAGTCCTGTCTAATTTCTCACAAGAAAGATCTCACTTCATTTTCCTTTACCGCTGGTAATGTTCTGATCAATAGCCAATCATCATTTTTTTTTTTTTCTTTTCGGGCCGAAATCACAATAACAACAAAAGAACCTCGGTCTCATCTTCCCTTCCAGGTACTGCTTCTCGCTTATATAGCTGCAAATCCAGTACAAATCCGAAAATGTTTCTCAAAATGTTTGGTGCTTTTCAAAAATGGGTAGTCCGATTAATATATAATCTCTTTCTATCTCAGGTAGGTTCACTCAAATTACTTTCGCATAGATAGCTATTCTATTTCTACCCTGGACCTTTTTCTGTATTTTAATGTACAACGTTCTACTGAACTAGTCACCATCATTCCTCCACCATTTCTTTTCAAGAACGCAAGTAACTGTTGGTTATCATTTACACACAGTTCAAACTTCAAATCTTCCGGACCAAATTTTGGTCCGGAAGATTTGAAGTTTGTTTATTTTCATTTTATTTATCACTCTGCTCCGAAGCAGCCTTCTTCTTCTTCTTCACTGTGTCGCCCAAGAATTATAGCATGCAGATATTCAAGAAAAGCAGTAATAAGTTCCTTCTGTCTCTCAACTAGTTTACATATGGCAGTATGCAATAAGTTTAGAAATTTCTAATGTGCGAAACGAATATACATATGTAAAAAAAAAGAAATGTTTTGGATCTTAGTTAAAAAAAACGAGTGATTAAAATACCCCGCTCTCCAACTAGCATTTGAACCCACAACAGGTTGTGGGTTCAAATGCCACTGTGGGCATGGATATGTGGGATTGTCTTTAGGTGGTAGATGATGTCGCCCGGTGTAAAAAACCCCTCCCCCTACTGGAGGCCTGAAGTGGCTTATAAAAGTTCCATGTTCAGTCTCTACAGTAAGGTTTCCAGACCAGGTATAAAATGAATAAAAAGATAAAAGTGATTTAAAAAAAAAAAAAAAAATTAGCGTGCCCACGGTACTAATGTGCTCTAGGTTTACAACCTTTCGGTAATATGAGAGAAATGAAAACAAGAACAAAAATTCTTATACTGTAATACGTTACTGAAACAATTTCAAAAAAAAAAAAATCTTACCCATTCTCAGATTCAGAGTTTCCTTAGGGCATACAGAAAAACTTTTTAAATAAAAAATGTTAGCCAAGTTAAATATGTTGTGAATTTGCATAAAGAAAAGCAAAATGGTACATTAGAACACTAAAGTGGATTTGAGATTTGCTCTAAATATATCTTAGATTATATTTATATTAATATTATTATATTGTATTATTAATAATAGTGCAAATTTCAAATGCATATCCAAATAGCAATAAAGAAACCGGATGTGCCAATAATTTATACTAACAAAATCCGTTTTCATTTCGAATAGGCCTTTAACACGCCTGCAAAAACGTTATCATCGATATGCTCTTAGTCATTTCCTGGTTTACTCTTCTATACTTCCAGAGAGAGTTCCGATTATTTAAAGGGCACCGCGATTCATTTAGGTCATCCCTTATCTACAGCATGCACTATTATCTTTTTTCATGTCAACTCATAGCCACTACATCATTCTTTTGTACCCTAATTTTAGATGAAACTTAAATAAAAAATGCCGCAAAACGAATCATACTAACCGATCTCAAATATTGTATTCTCAAACTACGCTCTAGAACATCCTCTAAATTCGTACACTCCAAAATAGGGGAAAAAAAACAAGCAAACCAACAATACAAAGAAACCTCTAATACAGATTCAAGTATTACAATAAAAACCGTGAGCTCTGGTAACGAGGATTTTAGAGAAGACAGGAAGAGATCTTGAAACCAACAAGTGGTAGCAAAGAACAATACAACAGAAACGAACCAGAAGGATAAAAAAAAAAAAAAAAAGATAAACAAATATAAAAAAACGCCTGGGAGGTGTTTTTTAGTAGTAAACATTAAATCCAATAGCTCATACCTGTGAGAATGCAGCTTCTATTTATCGTATACCATCATGATTTTTATCCTGACTCTCTCCTCAGCTTTCTTACAGAATCGGACATAAAAATATATACAAGAAGGGAGAAAATCATTATCATATCTTAGGTAGGGTTGGGAGGGAAGAGGGGGGGGGTTACGAGGGGAAGAATAGGCTTCCAAGCAAGTTACCCCATCGGCCAATTCGGGCCGAGAAAGTAATTTGTAGCCGCTTCGCCTGCAAAATTGTATTAAGCGAACACTTACACACAAGGAACCATCGGTGCACTGAGGAACGCTCGTTTGGCTCGGCACGAGCGACTCTTCGGAGATTACGGCCTCCTATAATGATATCGCCCAAGCTTGCAGGAGAGTGAGAGAGAGCGAGGCTGCACCTTCATTGAGTGCAAGCGATGGTGATTTCCCTAGGCGTCCGCACGGATGCGCGCGCGAAATCAAATTACCTCGCGTTTCTGTATTTCTTGAAAATGGCTGGGAACATGGTGCCTATCTGTGCCTCGCGCTCCGTGATCATTAGATAGATTTCTGGAGAAAGATAACGAAAGAATTTTTAAGTCAAAGTAACACCAACAGTGTCGCTTGTAAATTACCCGACTTCATACCCTTATCTGATTCGTGTGTTGTGGCCACCAAGGATAATGGGCTGCTGATTTGCTTCGACTTTATTGGGAACTTCATACCCTTCCTGTAAGCTATGAATAGGATAGACCCGGAAGCAAGGGTGCATTAACTTGTTTCACTTATGACGATTGCCGTTTGGGTCCACTACCGTTCTTATGAATCCAACTAATTTTTCCTTCTGTCTCTGAAGTAACCGATCCTCTCACTTCCTTCTCTCTATCTCTACTTTCCATTCTTCCACTCCTTTTTTGGTTGTTTATCCCTTCTTTCTTTTTCTTAATTTTAATCAATATTTTATTATTATTATTATTATTATTATTATTATTATTATTATTATTATTATTATTTTAGTTAAACCTTTTCATTATTTCAAATTTTAGATTTTTATTAGAAAATCATTTTCTTTACTAGGATCTTTTTATTATTAATAAATTATTTATATAATAAATAATAAGTTTTAATAATTACTATCACCTCACTTTCAAGATATTTAAGATTGATTATTTTTAACACATTTCGGAAAACTCCTTGCCTATCCTAAACTTCACCAAATGAGATAAATCTCTAAGAAGAGGAGGGGAGAAAGAAAAGAAGAAAAAAAAAAAAAGAAAAGAAAGAAAGAAACTTGTATCCGATCAATCGAGTTCAAATCTATCACTCACTCTGAGATACAGAAAAGTCTAATTGATTTGCTGACACGCGCAAACTTGAAACGTGCCGGGTGTTCTAACAGAAAGCTTGTTTGTGACGGGTGGTCCTTTGCAAGATCCTCTTAATACAGTTTTTCACTGAAAGTTTCAAAAAAAAAAAGTGCGTCTATGGCGGTTCTGAAGTTTTATTTTAGTAAAAAAAAAAAAAAAAATGGGGAGGGATGGGAGGAATGGCAATCATTTAAATTAAATTTAAAAACAGATCAATGATTAAGTAGTTAACTTATAATGCACGCCACTAAAGATGAATGGTGTTATATATATTTTGGAAGTATATATTGGATTATAAATATTGGAGAAGAAAAAGGATTAGCAGAGGTTTGATATGGCAAGCTAGCGATATTTTTTTATATAAATGCAGCCAACAGATAAGTAAATTCTCATAATAACCGGAGATTCGTGTCACCGCTTGTCAATAAATATAATTTGTGTGTATATTTATTAAAACACAAGTAAATACACTTTATTTTCCGCGTAATGAATACGCATGTTAAAATTTCTAAATTTAAGCTACTCATATAAGATGTGCAACGTTTTTATAATATTATTTTTTAATGCCTTTTAGATTTATTTTAAATTTAAAATGATAAAAAAACTAAATAATATAATATATTGGATACATTAATAATAAATTATCACATCTTTTACTTTAAAGAAAAGTAATTTCAATTTTTAATTTTTCACACCATTTAATAATTGCAATGTATTAGATACATAAGATGTACGTAACCAATGATGTTACTGTTTGAAATGTTTTATTTCTACAATCTTCTAGTTTCTATAACGTAAACTATCAGTACATGCCCGGATACACTAACAATCGTTACAGGTAATCAAGGAATCTTCGCAGCAGCACGCGAATTGCCTCCACCCTTGTACAAAAGGTGCAGTCAGAAAGTTCATGTGTTTGTTGAGCTACGTAAACGCATCTTGCCTCAATGTGTTTAATCACATCTCCAACAACAGCTTCACTTTATATCTCGCCGAATAATGAGAACGCCTTCCGACAACCAGTATTGTGTGGCGCGCGGTGCACAGGAGCTCCAGTTTGCCGCGCGCGCAGCATGTCACGTTTTTCCTGACCTGTCGGTGTTCCTTGTCGGCGATACAGCTGGTGCACGCAAAGATTAATTTCGGGAGGGCCATTGATCATGTTAAGCTAAGAAAAAAAAAAAAAAAATTCTTTCTACCAGCCCGGATCTTTGTATGGCGTACTAAATCATGGGCGCAGCTTCATCGCTAAGGATTTTTCTTGTGCAGTCCAATGAAGAGAGTGGCTATGCTTATACGCATGTCCCATAATACATCTGGTCACTGCAGAGCTGGACGGGGCTTCCTTTGCGTTCAAGATTTGGTTGATGGATATAAGTTGAGCTATTCATGACGGATGGTCGTTATTTCCTGACCTGCTCTGCCAGTAAATCTCATCCATGCGGTATAGGGTTCTTCCAAAAGAGAAATGGCGGACACAGTAACGTAATGTCTTTTGAGCGAAGTTCTCAATAGAATGGCAGCAGTTTGGGAAAATATCATCTTCTCGTTCTTTATGTGGTTAGGAAATAAAGCTCGGTTAAGCTTCACTTGCCACTATATTCGATTTAAGAAACTGTCAGCCTAGTGATCGTAGAAATTTACATATATTAAAAGACAAAAAAAAAAAAAAACTTATATCGGTGACATCAGTTTTATTAGAAAATGGCAGTTTATAACTCAGTTGTGAAACGTGGATTGCATTTTAGGTAAACCACTGCTTATATGTAGACATTTTTGCATATTGTAACCGCACACATCATATTGTTAAAACAGACCTGATTGTTACAACTACGTGATTGAATGGATGCATGTCAGCTGTGACATCTTACCTATAACATTTTGCGTCATACACACACACACACTCTCTCTCTCCCTCTCCCATAATCGGTGCCTGGTAAGGTGACAAATTATTCCTTTACACAATGCGGAAGTAATACAAAAAGAAAAAGAAAAAAAAAAGTACGCCATGGCGTGAAATTAAAAGAATAAACTGACTCGTTCACAGTCGTCATACATCTGGAATGAATAAACTATTAGTTTATTCGTTCCGGATCTGTAAACTATTTATAGATCTCTCATAAACTATTTCCTATAGGAAATAGTTTATGAGAGATCTATAAATAGTTTATGAGAGATATAAATAGTTTATATGTGTGATCAATAACGATAACCCTGTCTGAATACATAGGTCAATGCATGAACGCTAAATAAATTAGGTATTTTATACATCATAAGAAATATAAAATTGGCTATTACTTCGGGAAGGGGGGGGGATGTTCTTTCTATTTAGAATATTACTTAGGTCTTTTCTCTCAATTGGCTATCTTTTCAATTGGTCGAGGTTGGAATAACACTTCGATTTTTAGTATTTTTTAGTATTTCTTTCTGATTTTCTGTTTTAATAATTTTCATACGAAGAATTTCAATTGAAGGACTAACCATGACAAAAAAAAAAAAAAAAAAAAAACATCTCAAACTTCAGAGTTATGCTGAAATATTTGATTGCAAGATTATTGGGTTTCTCTTTTTAGCTGCAGAACATGTCAGTTCTGTTAATCACCTGACTGAGATCATTAGCAGATGTGTTCATGGACAAGGAGAAACCGTGTTTAAATAGAGTCGACTATTTCTAAACTATGATGGCGAGAAGGGAAGAGTTTTAAAACCTGAAAAATGGCACGTGATTTATGAATGGAGTCTTTAAAACATCAGTAGAACAATGAAACGGCAATAGTGTTTGTTCTGTTATGCCGTTATATATTATTTATTCTATATATCGATAATCTACTATTCTATTGTTATACCATTCCAGTTATGTTCATAACAAAGGCAACAGAGATACATCACGCTGAAATAGCAGAACAATAAAGCGGTAGAGAATATACACATCTCTAGCTATTGTGACTAGTTTTATTGTTTCAAATAGCCTATATATTTGGCTATTATTCTATTGCCGCAATGCACTAGAATTGAAAGATATACGAGCAATTATTTGTTGGCTTAGTTCTGAGAACTGTTGATATTGAAAAGGAGCAACATAAACGCCAGAGCAATAGATATAACAACAATGGATAAATTTAAGAGCAATAGATGTCCCAATAATAGATAAATACTAGATATATATCCAGTTTGCTAAATCATAAACAAGCAGGAAATCCCGACTTCTGCTCTTTTATAAATTCAGTTTATTCGATAATCTTCTTTAATCTTATCTGGTGTTCTTCCCAGATGTGTGTGATGAAGATGATTGGTGATATTGGGTCCCCTTGTCTTGTGCCTTGACTGGCAAACCAATCTCCAGTCTCACCTGCCATCCTGATTTTTGCTTGTGCTTGGCTATTTATATCTTTCAGCAGGCGGATCAATTTATTGTCCACACCATAGGATTCCAAGACAGTCCATGTTATATTTTGGTCAATATTATCAATTATTATATATTATATACATATAATATATTTAAATGTGGAAAGATTTTTAATTTCGCAAGGTAAATTCACGAAGCCATCTTCCTCCAGCAAGATCGTCTCACAAATCAGAGACCAACTAATTCAGTACCCAAAATAAATTAAGACATTAAATTTAAAAAGAAGATTCGACATACGAACCCTGCTCTAAACCAAACATGACATATTTTTCAAGCCACTTCAGACCTCCAGTGAGCAGAGTAATGGTCTCACACCGGGTAATGAACTTCATTCACTATCTGAAAGCCGTATAATCCTGAAAAAAAAAACAGTCATATATAAAAATATATGATTAATTGCTAGAAAATTATATATACAAATGTATGTAAAATGTATAAAGAAGTAAAACATATATACAACTTAAATATATATATATATCTAAATATCTAATTATATAATAATGACATTAAATGCGTACGTGCATGTCATGGTAATGGTACGCTGTATTTTATATATTAACTGCTAAGTGATGGATATAAAAAAATTGAATAACTTTAAAGTAAAACATACTGTTTTTTTATTTATTTATTTTGCTTTTTTAATGTGTAGTTTAAACTGGGAATACTGATCGCTTCGTTAATTTATGTATGGGTGTTGTCTACACGTTAATGAATTCAATAGAGTTAAACTTATCATTCTTGCTGAATATTTAAGACCAAAAAATACTTTAGGACCTTAAGGGATATTTGGCCTTTAATTTCTGTATGTCGCTGATCTGTTGTATCTAAACATACACGCTAAAGAGCTGTTTTGTGTGTTCCCTCTATTATTATGAGTATTTCCGATTTCATGATGGTTCAGGTTTATTACCTTGCTGGTAGAAAGTGGGGGGAAGAGACAAAATTTTTACGATCCTTTTTTTTTTTTGTGTGGTATTTGGCTTCTAGACAAGTTTCCACTTGTCGGTTGGTTAAGGGGGAGTGTTCGCAATTACAGGTTGTTGTGTTTTTTTGTTGTTGTTGTTGTTCCCTCTCTCTCTCTCTCTCTCTGTCTGTCCTTCTTCCTTTCCCTCAACTGGGGTTTGTAATTAAAGGTCCTGTCATTTTTATTTTCTATTAATTGACACTGCAAGAATTCTCCATGTGAAATCTTATTTCACCAATCTGAAAGCACCTGCACTGTCTTGAGATAATAATTACTTACACAAATAGCCTCGTTCGAAGGGGGAAACATCACGCACTTATAACAGCTAAAGCGTGTGCCCTTGCTACTATCCACAGAATAGCGTGACGTAATAACACTATTTTTTTTTTTTTTTTTGTATTGGCGAGGAGGGGGGGAGGGGAACAAATGGAACAGGAAATATAGACATTTCTTTATTTACATTACTACATCAGACATACTGGCTCACTACCTACTTTTAGCATTATCTCGGAGATAAATTAACTCTCTCTCTCTCTCTCTCTATCTCTCAGAACTCCTTTTCGCATCAACAATTCTTTTAACTGCCTTTCCTTCTACGTGTGAAAAGACTCCTCTTCGACGGAGGTAATTTAAATTCCATCATTACCTTCAATTTATTTCGATACAATTGATAAGTGAACTGGAACTCGAGTTATTAAAACTACAGATACCAGTGCTGAAGTTCTGAGCATGCGTGTTTGTTGTTCCCCCCCCCCCCACACACACACACATCAGAAATCAATAAATTTTGTAATGTACAGAAGAAGGTTCGAAAAAAAAAAGAAAGAAAGAAAGAAAGAAAACGAGCTTTATAATAGGAAGGACCCTAAATAAACAAATATTATCTGTTAATTGATGCAATGGAGAGAGAGAGAGAGATGCAACTTTAGCCAACAATTTTTTGCAGTTTTAAAATCTTTGGCTATTCCTTATTATATTGTTTGCATTTATTTATTATTCTGCTATCTTGAGTTTTTTTATTCTTTAATTTTCATTTTTTATATTGTACTTTAATATAAAATTCACAACAACGACTCCATCCTATTCTGTATATCTTTGAAATTGATTGTTGGCGACTGCTAGAGCTCTTCTAACAATCGGGTGTTCTACCCCCCCCCCTCCTTCCTCCACACTTGTCGAAATATTACAATATTTAATTTCTTCGAATAGCGTCTAACACAATTGCTTTCCAAGTCGAGTTTGATTCATTCTGTATTTTTTTTTTTTTTAACTTGCTTTGCAAATTAAAGAAAACATTATGAGCTATTTTTCACTTCCAATTTAGGTGCCTATATTTCTACAAAATAAAGAAGAAAGATGAGGGGAAAAAGAAAAAAAAAAACAATAATCCAATGGTGACAATGTAATCTGAAAAGTGTCTTAAAGCAAGAAAATTAACTCCTGTGTTTTTCGCCTTTGCTACCTTGATTACTATCGAAATGATGTTGCTAATCACATTGGGTTTACTTTGGAAGGAGAGAAAAAAAAAAATGATGAAGAATTTCTCTTAAAATTTGATAATTTAAGGATATTGCTTTTTTGTATGCATTCAACTCCGAGAGAGGATGATGAAATTATAAAGTTTCATTCGAGTTCGGTTTTTTTTTTATATATTTTTAATTTCTAGTGTTTATTTTCAACTCCTCCTCATCTACGTACGTGTGTACACAGCGAAGAAAATTAAAATTATTAATTATTTTTCATTTTAGTGATGAAAATGAACTTATAAATAACCAAAGAAATAAGGAAGAGATATACGTAAAGGGCAAGTGAATGGGAGAAGGAGGAGAAAGGGGGGGGGCGGAAATAGAGACAAAGGGGAATCAGGATTCTATTGTAATAAAAGAAGTCCTTGTTCTTTCTACATTGTGATTAGCGACATCGTTTCTGCCCTAATAATCAAGGGAAGGAAAGGAATGTATAGATTTAATTTTTGGCTCTAGGCATGTTTAAATTACCCTGTCAAGTCTTGGAGGGTTTTGCTTTTTTTTTTTTTTTTTTTTTTTTTTTTTAATTACGAGGTACAATGCTCTCTGTTCGGTCTCTCCAACTCATCTTTATTTCAACGCAACAAAACTGGCTGCTGAGTCAGGAACTCGCAGTTGTAGTTGAAACTGTTCTGCCAGCAATGATACAAGAAGGTTCGGAATTTCGGTGATAATTGTGGTTGAACAGAGAGCTGTGTGTGTGTGTGTGTGTGTTCTTTTATTTATTTATTCTCCGGAATTCACTGATATGTTCAAATATACCAAACATTTCGTTGCCGTTATTTTAGAGAAGAAATACAGACTATATCCAACATAAATCTTCTGTCGTTAACTTCATATTAACAAACTACAACCAGAATTGCGTTTGGTATCATACTTGGAGTTACTTGCCGATTGAAACCTTTTCGTAGATGTATTCGAATGTCGAAGTTATGAAGAGTAATTAAATATTACTCTTAATAGTGCAGTAGACTCGAGTGATTTCGAAGCATTGTAATTAATAGTGGCGACGTATTTTAGCGGGAAAGACCTGGGTTCGATTCGTGTTGCAGTATGACAGAAATGTTTATAAGAACTTTCGCCTAAAAGCCGAACTCATATGGAAATAGCGTGGATTTTTCCCTTCGGGGAATCTTAAGTTTTCACTCCTCTTACACACGAAATGATTCGACATCACATGCAGTTAACAAACATGATAAACTTGTCTCAAGCCTTAGTTGCTTTGTCTAATCTTTGGCAATACCGAGACTAATTTTATTAGTAACAATACAGTAACACTGGAGCCAATACGTTGAGAAAAAAAAAAAAAAAAAAAAGCCGTACATTTGAGACAAGAATTATTTCGGAAGTAATCAAGGAAAATATTCATTTACAGATATTTATTAGGACAGCGCCTCCTAGGAATATTAAAATAAAATCGAATATGTATCAGACTTTACAGCAGGTGTAATAACTGAACTTGTTTTTAATCGCAAGATATTAAATAGACTGAACAGTACGTATTATTTTTAAATTACTTCTGTCTCTCTCTCGACTGACAAATGCATATAATATGCGACAAGATAAATATCCCCCCCCCCCACAAAAAAAATAAATGCGTGTTCATATTCCTTCCTTCCTTCTAGACATGAGGATCTATGAGGTATCAGATATATGTTCAAATATTTCTTTTAAAACTTCGTTTAAATCTAATTTACACTGACAGATATATTTTAATTGGGAAGGAGAACCCCAAAATAAAAAAAAGGGGAACGAAACGACAGCTTTGCGCACCCAGGACTAATAGTTATCATAAATCATTTATTAAATGCATTACGTCAAATGAAACTGTCAGGAACATTACCCACTTATTCGTCAACTTTTTTACAAAGATGGTAGACATCATTCTTTTACAATTTCTTAGCTTATATTTAGTTTGCAAAAAAATATAAAAATTTGCCTAGCAATTAGTAACTTAATAACATTTGACCTAGTTACTTTTTTTTGAGCGTAATAACTTTTTTTTTATTAAGGTCATCCATTGGAGACTATTAATTTTATGTTGTTCTTGGTGCTTCCCTTGATAATTATCAGGAACTTAGCATTCCATCCTATCAAATTTTGAATCCCTATTAATTGCATCTGTTCTCCGGTGGGTTTCCCTATTTTGCGAGATGAAAAAGTGTAATTTTCCCCTTCAACCTCTGTATAAGATACTCACTTTCACGAAAAAAAAAAAAAAAAAAGAAAAAACAATTTAAATAAAGGCCATTGTTATCAACTGAAAATTATATAAAAACCAGTATGCTTTTATTGCATACTGGTTTTTATACATTTTTTATGTTCTTTGTAAAAACAAAAACAAAAAAGAATAAAATAAAATTAATATCGAAGGAGATCTCCTCGGTGTTGGGGTTCGCAGCCCGGGATCGTTCAGGCCCTTTGTACCTTAGTATAAAATCAAATGAACTTGATGAAAATAAAAATAATGTGACTAATATGTACATATACTTAGGAAGTATCACAAATTCTAAGTTTATAGTAAGTTATATTTAATATATACAGACAGCGGAAGGCGCTAAGTTTTATTCTAAACTTAAATTGTTATTTTTTTAATACCGAATACACAGCGTATCAATCACTCCAAACCAACAGGTTGTGGGTTCGAATCCTACCATGAGCGTAAATGTTTGTGATTGTCTTACGAATTATGTGTGGAAAGGTTAGCTGCGATCCTACCATTGCTTCCAGCATAGACTTCACTCTCTAAATCCTATGAGGTAGGAGATAGCCAGGCGAACCTTTTTTTTTTTTTTTTTTTTTTTTCTTTTTCAAAGATATCTGTAGATCGTTCTGGAGAAATGTTGATAAACGAGAGCTTATTTCATAGGATTGAGGTAGTACCGCCCCAAGAACAAAGATAATGAAGAGATAGGGTTAGTATGGCATATTCGAATTTCAATAGTAACTTGCTGCTAATATTTTAGGGCTTTTAAAAAAGTGGTGGAATTTCGGATATCATTCAATAAACACTGACCACAAAAGTATCTAAAAATGGACTAAAAAGAGACTCGGTGTCTCGATACACAATGAAGTGAGCTAAAGGGTTATTCAGCAACTGATCTTTCTCAATCTTACTATTGAACAAAGTCTTGAAGTTTTAGGCATGTGAATCATAGTAAAGAGTGATAGCCATAGGCAAAAACGATCTCAATGCAAATAAAACAGCATATGATTGCTGATTACAACACGTACTACACACTGATATTCGATGGTTAAAAGTTATTTTGAGAGAGAGCAGTATATAGACATCAGTTCGATTTACTGTAGGGTTCACGGGTCCGCAATGTCAATCGCGTTACCACTTTTCTGAGAAGTGAGTCCTCTAATGTATTCAGAATTCATGCCTACTGGCGCTCCCAATTAATTCTCTGAGCACTACATTCTTGAATTCTTGTAGTGTCCCAATGGACACACAAGAATTCAAGGCGTGGATTCGAAGAGTTCGTTCTGACACGAAGTGGATTCACTGATTACCTTCATTCGCTGTCATGGACCACACATCCTGTATATCAACTTCTGTTCCATCTCTGAAGGAACATTTAAAGAACATTGCGTTAAATGACGAGATCAGACAGTGGCGAAAATGCAGTTTCTTCTAAAAGACGTTCATCTTGAGTCTCGTGAACCTACCTGAACGCTGTTGGAAGTCTATGAACTGTAGAAGCAAAGATGTAGAGAAATATAATTGTGTCGGGAAAACCTCATACTTCAGCATTCTGTTGCAAATGGTGGTCATTTTCAAAAGAAGTGTCGAAATTTTTGTATTTCTCTTATAATGGAAGTTCAAGAATTGAGTTTTTATAACAGAATGAAATCAAAAATAAATAATAAACGTATACAAATAACGAGGACTGACTATTTTTGAAAGTTTCTGTACAAATAACGCGGAGCGCGCGCACGCACACACAGACGAGAGAGAGAGAGAGACTATAAAAAAGTACTTTCAAAATATTAATTCTACATATAAATATTTAAATTGTTCAGAATGGAAATTATGTGCTCAGGAGGAGAAAGCTGACCTCGTCTAGTATGACACACACACGCACGCACGCACGCACGCAGAAAGAGACAACGCGAGTGTGTCGACATATACACAAATTACCTCTGGACAAGTAATTTGATCTGTCGTCTTGTATCAAGGGCCATTTCTGACAAAAGGAACGGTTCGAGAAAGTGGTTGCTGTAGCAACAAAAGGCAAAGCTTGGAGATGCCAATAAAATTACGCAGGTGTTGCACAAACATGGCCATCAAGTGATATTGATGCAGGCGTATGAGAACACTCCATTTAGGCTTAATTGGGAAACAATTTCGCTGATTGTGGCCCCATTGTTGGAGGCCGAGAAACGCAGTGCTCGTCCGTGCAGTTATTGTTGGCCGTGATGAAATAAAGCCACTGCTGGCAGACAGTGCACAGAAAACGGGGGAAAGAGAAGTTCTCTCCGCTTATTAGGTGATACGTGAGCGAAATAAGTTGACAGTTCCTCTCCCTGTTGTTACGAACTTGGCGAAACGAACCCTTTGTTAAGTAATTCGATTTCTTCGACACATTCCAGCACACTTTTTGGACTGCGTTTATTATTCTACTCGTCAGCTCATGTGCGGAAGTAATAAGCGGGGCGAAGGCGTCACAGCCTTCGAAGCTTTTGGGCGAGAAAAATCTTCTTGTAAATTCCCTCTTGTTTGTGGAGAGCCGTGTGTAAATTGGTTAAATTATTCTTAATTATCGTCTCTCTCTCCCTTTCTCTCTCTCTCTCTCTCTCTCTCTCCTCTACAATATTCACTTAGAGAAGCTGTTTTATCGAGTTATTTTAAGGAGGCAGCTGGCAGGGAAGGTCATGAAAAGTTCGTGTCAAATGAATTTTGTACAGATAAGCCGTAAACTTCGGTAGAAGTTGCAGCAATTATCAGGCACCGTGCGAATTAGATCGTACAGGAAACGAAGCGAGGACAGTAAAACGAAGACGACACGAATATTAGCTTGATAATTATAATCTTATAAAATAACAATGATTGTACCTTTATTGGATTGTTATGGGCTTGAGGACGGGCATTTAAGGAAGCCTTTCGTTAATGTTATCAAGCGCAAGAGAGAAGAATAGAAAGCTAATTGAAGAAGAAGAAAAACTTGAGTTCAATTGATAAAGTCCGTAAAGCCGTAGTACCTTCGTAGCTCAGTCGGCATCGACGATGCCACTGGAATGAAAAGACATGGATTTGAATTCTAAGACGCAAAGAAACCTTTATAAAAGCTTTTCATTTGACGATACCTTAGCCGGTATAAAGAGGCGACAGTTTACTCAAAGTCGAAATTCGAGTTTTACATCCCAGAAAACAGACAACACACTGGCTTCATAACCTTAGTCGGTTCTAATTCAAAACAACTTAACTGTACGTGTCATTAAATGCAAGATATCATCAGATTTTGTTTAAATTGCCATTGGTTTCAACAATAGGAACTTGCTCTGCTCAACATCACTCTGCATGTTATAGGCGATGGCAAAAAGACATACCATCATTATTTTACAGATTGCCAGTTATGCTTCTTGTATTGTTCCAATAATCCACTGGCTTGGTTTGCAGTCTTCGATCGTTTCAGATACGATATTTCTTCTTTCCTGTAATATATAATTAAATATAAGTGATAGAATAAATTTAATAGAGAAATATCGGCTAGATGGAGCGGGATGAAAAACTATTTGAGCAATATGGTAGTGAAATTTCAAGCCTTTCTAAAAGATGATCGAAAAGACTGAAAATAACGCATCGAAACAAAAAAAAAAAAACATTCTGGAAATAACACGCTTAGATTAAAAGCCTAACAGTGGGTAAGAAAACAAACAGTCGCAATAGATTTGCGATAATAATAAAAGACAATAAATGCACTGAAGAGGACGAGATGTGATGAGAATGTCTAGCAATAGCCGAGTACGCAGTGCAATGGAATGGACAAGATAAAAGATATTTGGGCCATTTGTGGAAGAGAGAGGGGTAAGATCGGTTAAAATGGAAGAAATATGGAGTAGCATTCGACTGAAGTAGTGGACTAAAGAAAGCTGGATGATAGTGATGATGATGTAAGATATGAAAAATAAGAGAGATAAGGGAGGTCTATAGCTGATCCGAATAGTATAACGTTGAGAGAGAGTGGGGGGGAAGTCAACGCTAAACTGATCATCATTTGTTTCTTGACTTCTGTGGGTTGAATGATGTGTGTGTAATCACACACACATCCTAGCCTGTTCACTGGCATATCATTTATTATATCTGTTGAATTCGCGTTTAGCCTCTTTCTTTTATTGGGAGGGGGGGGGAGAATGGGAAGAAAAATAGTTCCTGGAAGAGAAGATCTATCTCGCTTGAAGCTTAGCTAATTTAGCGTCGCCTGAAAAAAAAAAAAGGCTTAGTAAAGTTCCTCCTATCGAATACCAGGATGATACCTGGTTTCGCAACACCAACACTCCTTTTATATATATATATATATATATATATACAGGGTGTTCGGGATAAATTTGACAGTTTCGTAAGGAAAAAGAAAATCTTCTTTGTATCTATTAAATTTAATGAATTGACAAAAAAACATTACAGGCAGAGTTAATTACAATACTATCAACAAGATTTACTCAAAATAACCACCATTAGCATCGATCACAGCTTCAATTCTGCTTCGGAACCTCGAACAAGCTGATGCTACAGTCTCCCTGGGAAGGGCCGCAAAAACTGTTTTAATTTTATCCATTAACTGGGCTTTTGTATTACTGGAAGTGCGATTGGTGTCTTTTTCAACTGCGCCCCATACAAAATAATCCATGGGGTTAAGGTCTGGGGAGTTTGGAGGCCAAACATTTGGACTGGTGAAGTCGTAGAAATTTTCAGACAACCATTTTTGACTTTTCCCAGAGGTGTGGCAAGGGGCCGAATCCTGCTGCCATACATACGGCCTACCATTGGCTACCCTTGTTATCCAGGGCTTGACTACAGTTAGCAACTCCACGAACAAAGCCCGAATTCCAATGCCAGGGTTCTTCAACACCTGTTCCTGCAGATTTGCGAGGAATTCTGCTGTACGAACGCAATCAGATCGTCTGCTAGGGATCTTTCTTCTTGCTACATCCTCGTAGTTACCATTGCAAGTCTCTAGTTCATGCCTGATTGTTTTTACTGTATTCAGGGAGCATTGGGCAGCAGTCGTAATATCCTTATTTTGATGGCGGGCACGAATCATCATGATACAAGTTATTCTCTTCCATGATTCAGGTGGGTTCCAGCTATCCATCCTTTCTGACATCTTGTATATGAATGAAGAAGGGTCCAAACTTTTAAATGAAGAGAAGTGTGTGTTAATACATGTAACTTACGGAAAAATATAATTAATTATAAATATGTCAAATTTATCCCGAACACCCTGTATATATATATATATATCTTGAAAAGGATAGCAATACAAATGAAATAAATTTACTATATTCCAATAACAACAACCAAAAAAATCTAAAGATCATATTAGCATTTATCAGAGTCAATTACATTAAATCAAGTATATTAGATTTTCCTGTGCCATACCAATAATCACATGTAATGGAATACAATGTCACTGTATATATTTCATAAAAAGAAAGGTAATTTTAATGAAATACACAAAAACCACATCTTGTAAAATCATTTTTCAATTTGCAAATTACTTCTACTTAAAATGATAATATATTATTTAGTGGCTTATATAGTTTACATAAAAACATTTATTTCAATACATTTTAATGCTCCGAATTCGCTTATATACAATTTATTTCTCTAATTGTTAAGAATTAATTCTGTCTGATTTGGATACGTGGTAACAACTGTTATAATTTAGATTTTTTGCCTTTGGAGGAAAACAAAAGGATAAATAAATGAAAACATCAAATGTACATCTGTCTGGACAATTGGACGTCATCTGCTTTCCAGCCAACAAACTTTAGGTTCGAATCCCACTGCAGTAGGTGAATTTTGCCCAATGGTTTGAGATTACTATCTTACTTACTTACTGGAAGCCTGATGTGGCGTGTTCCAATTTTAGTATCCGGAGTTTCTGGATTATGTGACTCTTAGGTCACCTTCAGTACTATCGATCTGCAACTTTTCTCGAGTGGGATTCACATATATGTGATTACATTAGCTTGAATTGCAGAGGCCTATATTAAATAGAAATGGCTGTTTATTTCAGAATGTCCATTAAAACATGGCATTGATTATATATACATTTATTTTCCTGTAGTTAGCGAACGAAAACAAATGCCTAAATCAGTAAGCTACTGAATTTAAATCTGGATTTAGAAAGTCCATAACTTTAAAGTGGGAGAGACTGTTACTTGCTATAGTTCAGATATTAAAAGCTTGTGTTGTGCTTTTCTGTCATGCAATTTCTTATAAACTTTAATATTTCATTCATGAAAGCGATTTGTTCTAATGTTCCTGACTGGTACAGCTGTTCGTCGCATCAAAAAGTTTGAAAAACTTTGTAATAAACTGGAAAGTATTCGATTATTCAAATAAAAGTAAATGTTCGTGTCACTGGTGAACGCAAAATATTAAATGCTGGATCATTAAGAAACTCTAAAAAAAATTAATTTCAGACATATTTTCTTAGCATTGCTGCAGTTTACTATTGTAATATAATGGTCCACAATGTTTTTTTCTTTTTTAATTTGCTCTTGCATGTTTTCGAAACAAATTTCAAAAACTTTCTGATATTAAGATGTTCCCGATTACATCTGTAGTCTGATATTGGCGATCATAACAAGGATGTCGTATTTTTATGGAATTTCTTTATAAACCAAGGAAAAAAATCGGGTGTAAGGATAAAAAAAGATGGAAGAGTTCCGTCAATCTTAGTTTTCAGAAATAAGCGGTCATTTTTTTAAAAGTATTTTTCAGGTTTCCATAGAATTTTTCACAATGCCGAAGCAAATACAAATGGAGTGGGATAAAGTGCATAGTTTTATATCAAAATAAATCATTTTCTTGTTGTTAAAATACTCTCTATCATGGTTAAAAGATCGTCCACCAGACTGGACGTATGGTTTGCAATGACCTCAGGGGAACCGATACGTACTATTTCGCCAAATATATGCGGACAACTTTATCGCTATAGCTACTAAACAGGATCCAACAATCAATCTTCTCCGCATTCCTTATTGCATTTCAAAGGGTTAAATAGGAACTAAAGGTCTCCACACGCATACCTTTCCATTCCGTGTCATTTTTATTTTCCTTTTGGGAGGAGAGTCGCTTGACAGCGGGCTATTTACACATTTTTTTTTTTTTTCTTTTAAAGTTAGCGAGCGCATCTTAATAGCTCCCTCAAGGAAATGGGATGGAGGGGAAATATGAGAGAATATCACCTAACGCTAAAACCCTCCGAAACCTTTTGTGTTTCTCTGTGAAGCCCACTACATCATACTGCTTTTCCGAATCTTTGCCATTCTCACCGGGGATACACAATAAATCTTAATTTTATCCTGGCCTCCGTCCATTTCTTGCGGATTACCAGGTCAGGCAGGTCAGCTCGACCTACCCCTCCTCATACATTACGAGCAGTGTTGTCCCGAAGCACAGACCCGTAACCGTTTCACTAAGGAGTGCAATTTGTTACCCCAGTGCGACACATGAAGTCAGAACTTGTCACTATTGGCTCCCGCCCGTCCCACTGTGATGGCACTTTCCCAGGAGTGCCTATCCATCTTTATTGCGGACAGTTTATTCTGTCGTCTCTGTGGACAGAAGAAAGGGGACCGAGAGGAGGGGGGAAAGATGGGGTGAAAATAAGTAACATACTTTTCATGCCTCCACGGGAGTCATTTTTCGTATTTGTTATGAGTACCACATCGTTGTAGACCACGTTTAGAAGCCTGACCTCCCCTTAGTTTTCCAGCCCTTACGTTTCCCTTCGTTTTTTTTTTCTTTTCTTTTTTGAATTGGAGGTAATTAACGTCAAAAAGCTGCCATAACAGACATTTTAAAATATCCGATAAATAAACAGAATTTTTTTTTCGCTTGATTACATTTCGATAAGCATATCAAATGGATGTAAACAATTTAAATTGAATCTTTTCGGTTATTTTTGACTTTTTTAAAGTGTTTGTTAAACTTGTTTTCGGTTATTGTAGATCTAAGATAATATTGCTAGTAGTGCAATTTTCATCTAGGGCCAAAAGCCATCACACACGGATAATGCATCCTCAGTGGCATACCCCCCCCCCCCCAATCCTCCGAACGTATAGGATGACGTTGATGCATTTGACTAATGGATGGTATCAGGATTCTCACTAGTGTACTTAAATGATTGATTACCAACGTCGGGAGACAACACATAGGACTATTTATCCCATAAGTCTCTCGTAGCATTGACGGGTCCCTGTCACTCAGACAAACAATGTTCCTCATACTTCGCTATCCTAAACAAGTGTTCACTTCTATACAGAGCACTAAAACCAGTGCTATACTAAACATGCAATCTCCAATAATTTATCATGCATAATTTTTTTAATCTATTTCACATTTAGGCTTTAAAATTTTTTCATTTTGCAATTAAGAGTCACGGTTCCTTTTAGAAATTAGCTTATTTGCATATGGCTCTTCTTTCTTGAACATATTTTCGCTAAAAGAAAATGAAATATTCTAAAAGAGGAACATGTTTTCGTAACTGAAAGATTTTATTTAAAAAAGTATCAAAATAAGGTTGTTGTTTTTTCTTCTTCTTTCAAATGCTTAAATAAAGTCATTTAATAAATGACATAAATATTTTTCTTTGTATTTCAGTTGTACTACTGGATACAACGCTGGAAAGTTCCTTAGACTGGACAAGGTATCCCTATGGACCACAATCGCGGACACCAGGGGTGAGTTGGATAGCCTTTTATACACTGAATTTAAAAAATAAAAATACATAAATAAAATGATGTTAATAAGGATAATTACTACTTTGAATAAACCACCATAACTTCTCACTAGCTTTTTTTTTTTTTTTTAAGAAGGGCTTGTGCTAAATTACTGGTGCCTGTGTCAAAAAAAAAAGCGCTTTTAATTTTTTAAGTCTTTTTTTTTTTTTAATTAAAGCACAACTTTATTTTTTATCATACTACAAATGAGATCTTTTTAGTTAAATTTGGTAATTCTTGAAGGTCCAATTAATTTTTTGCAAATCACATTTTTAGTCTCAGACATCGACCCTTTCTTTTAGTTATTATTATTTTTTTTTTTTTTTTCAAATGGAAAATAGTTATAATGCAAGTTGCATTTTTATTATTTCTTGTCTAAATGTTTCATAAATTATTTTAAAATAAATCAAAATTCAAAAGAACATTTTCATCGGAATGATTGAATGTTTCTTCCTATTCATATTTATAAATTTTCAGATTTATTTTGAATATTCTGTTAATTAATATAGAGTTAACCCATCCGCATGAGGGCGCTGTTTTGACACAGCCAAAGCAAAATACGATGGCTGTAATATAAATGTCCATTAAAGTCTTGCTTTTCAACAATTGGCAATGCTGTTTGTAGTGGGGCGATTTATTCGCTATATAAACAAATATACCGGGTTACCATATAATTCTCTCGAATAACACTGCTTTGATGTTTCGACATAAAGTTAATTCCATTTCGCTTTCTACAGTTATGATAAATGGCCAGTGCATATTGAATCTAGCCACCGTTAACAAGATTTAGTTTAGTATATATATATATATACACGTGTGTGTATGTAAGCTCGTGTATTACGGTTCTTAACCAAATAATATCATCAATAATCAAACTAGTGAGCGAACAGTTATTTGACATAAATAGATGAAATTGCATACATACCTGCATATCAATGCATTATTTTGTCTCTATCAATATATTCATTGCATGAAATCTCCGCTGCTTCGCGGTGGCGCTGTTTACATAATAAATACAATTTCTGTTGTGCATAATATTAAATAAACATTTTTAAAATTTATTTTTTCAAACAGAACATTCGGAGAGTTTTGATATAAATATAATAATTATTTTATAATAATATATAGTTTGCTTAATTTTATTTTATGCATTAAACATAGTTTTTATTTAATTTTCAATACGCAGTTTAATAATATTAATTCCAATTTTAATTCTAATTAATTATAAATTGTAATTTATTTACTGGGATTTTCAAAGTCGTTGTTCCAAACGACATTAAAACTTCTCTCTTTAACAATATTCGCTAACAATTTTATTTTTGTTGTCAATGGCAAATACTTAGAGGGTAATTGCTCATTTTTCCTCCACAATGTATCTGAATGCTGCAAACGATATAAAAATACTGTACAAATATCACCAGTCTTATTAGCTATTGTCGCGGAGGGTAAGAATGTGGGGGAGAGGTAGAATTAATAAAGAGCTGATAAAAACAGTAGTAGGGAACTGCCACAATGTTATCGTCAATATTAGCATTCCTCTTGTTTCTGAATCGAAGTAGTATTCAAAACTTCTTAAGAAAAAGAAATAAAGGTAAGATTAGATAATTTTAAATTGCGGTCTATTATTGGTTTCTCTATGGAAACCACTGAATTAATTCATTGCTTTAGTCCAGTTGTCGTTGTCATCTGGTAAGCACCAAAACTAATTAGAGGATATAATAGCATTCGCTGAAGCAGATTACCATAGAGAAAAGATAAAGTCATCTATTCTAGAAATTATATTTATGTATTCAGTGACACTCAGATCGATAACAAATTATGCATAGCGTTATTATTGCATCAAAATACGATATACTTGGCTTGCAGGCTTATTGATGGGTGGAGTGGAAAGTTGTTAGTTATGGTTTAGACTAGGGATGTAATGAAGGGTGGGGGAGGGAACCACCTTCGCTTGATACCCTACTGTTCATCTGTAGAAAAGGCTCAGTAAAGTTAATGCATTCTTGGTAGGATTTGATTTTAGATCATTCCAACCAACGGAGCCGGATAGGGGCTTCGAAATTCTCTGTCGTGCTAAACGACGCTTCGGAGATTTTCGGATTGTTTGGAAAAATGCCGAGACAACTAAGGGGGCAAGTCTGTTCATTATGTGTATTTTCCTGCTTCCTGCTGGCTTATCTTTTTTTCGGGAGTAGCTATCTAATTTTCAGAGAGGAACGAACTCCCATCACCAGATAGCATGAGACCAGATAGCTTACTTTCACCTAAAAAAAAAACTTACAAAAGTTTTTATATCTTGGAAAGGATTTGAACCCAAGTCTTTTCAACCATGAACTATTTCCAGTGGCTAAGAAGGAGGCGTCTTTTAATTGATGAAAATCGTCAAGCATTTAGACAAACTAAATATGCCAGTAACATGAAATGTACTTTCTCGATTAAATATTCTGCAGTAATTTAATAATGTAGAAATAATTAAAATGTCTTTTTTTAATTTTTTTTTTTTTATGTAGAGGCGTGGCGTTGTCTGAAAAACGGAACATTCCACTGTTATCGCCAACGTTTTTGATTTGAGAAAATTGCTGCTCAGAATAGTTTTGATCTTATTTGGATCTCAGCATATGACTTGAAAAAAAAAAAATAAATAAAAATAACGATACAGTTTCTTGTTTCCATAGTTCAATTGAACGAGTAACACTGTACTCTTAGACCAGAAAAGACCTGAGTTCGGTTCTTGTCATGTTGAGAGAAATCTCTCATGTATCTCTAGCCGATCTCATATTGGAGGTAGACATATTTCTCACGGGAACGCGTTTTTCAAATTCCCTCATGGAGACACGTCATTCACATGATATGGTGTGTAAATGGAGGATTGAGTAATGTAGACGGTAATGATAATAATAAACTATATTACACTTCTTGCCGATGAAAATCTTCTCACTACTTTATTTACAGTATTTAATTATGATTTCGTAGTGTATTATTTTGCATGTGCAAAAATTAAAAAAATAAAATGATTGAGTATGCTTATCATTAAATTAAATAAACTATATGATTAAGAAGTATGTTCACCGTTATATAGAGATATATTAAATAAAATAAAGATTTCACTACTAGAGTATTAAGATTAGATCAGTAGAGATTAAATATAAGAGTTTTAAGGAAAATCAGGGAAGTTAACAGACGGCATCGATGCCAGAATCGCATTAAAAATAAATATCTTAGAAAGACTTGACAATCGAGAATATGTTAGAGCTGATCTAAGCTGGTATGCTCTAAGCAGAATAAAAGATGAAAGGTTAGTAAAACAGGTGTTTGTTAGGGTGGCAGGAAAACGGCCCAGAGGAAACGAAGATCCGGGGTGGATTTATACAGATACCAGTATCTTAGAAGACCGAAATGAAAAGGCTAGACAGGGAATCTTACAAATAACAAATCAATTTGGAAGAAAATTGTTGATAGGAAGTTAGTGATGACGTACACTTAATTATGTAGTACTCTCAGAGTGTCCTGTAATGAAGGAACATATCAGAAAATGATTATCGAGCCTTCGTCACTTAAAGATTAAGAAGCATGGTAGCTCAATGGGTTTCGCCGATGTCCTTTGGTTGGAAAGTCGGACGCGAAGAACTTTTATCAGAGCTTTTCAAGTGAAGGTGAGTCAGCCGGTTTTATACGAGATGGCAGAGCTTTTTCTCTTGGACACTCGGGTTTTTCATCCCGCGAGACAGACTAGGAGAACACACTCTTCTCTCCCCCTTTGCGAATGGTAATTATGTTCTGTAGCGGTCAGGCACCAGCCTTAAAATGGTCGATATTCCTTCACATATTAATGTCACCAATATCAATGATGATCAAAACTACCACGGTTTATTTGAAATTTTAAATGACAAGAAGTAAACTTATCTTCAATTCTCTATTTCAAAGTGGTTTTCTCTGTCAATTTTATGAATTAGATCTTTGAGTTTTTCGCGTATCTTCCTCCTAATAATTTCCGTGCCCTAATTCGATATTTTTAAGGTTCTTTTATATTTTTTTATTCGCGATCGCTGATATACGACCATATTCTGCAAAGCTTCTACATTTCCGCTGCTGCAATCAATTATGTCATTTATTTCGGTCGATGATTACTCCAGGAGTTTCTGTTTTGCAACTTATCGCATTCTCAAAAGATCTACGAAATCTTTTTCAACTGTTTTGATCAGAGTTTCCGGCCATAGGAACAAACATGAGACTTTTTTTCACAAATTTAAATAAAAGAAAGAGGAAATACGATCGTGTCTTAATCGTCATGAAAGGCCGTTTGTGGATTCTTCTTATCTGTGCATTGGATAAAATGTCAATATTCAAGTCTCAACACCATATAGAAATAACAATTGCATATTTCTTCTATTCCTGTCATTTTGCTTCGAATGGCGTACATCGTCCATTTCCCGTATACTTACAATTTACTTCATTTACAATGTACTCCAAAAGTTTCATATCTTCTTAATGAATAAAATAAAATACTGAGATAAAATCTCAGTAGTCTTCTAGGAGACAGACTCTAAATTTGAACAGAACTGGTGTTGAAGTCGAACATGAAGAATTCCCAATGAATCAGCAAATAATTACTGTCGCTGTTTCCAACATAGCAACCAGAAATACACATTACCGGAAATACTATACGAAACCTTAACCCCAAACAACATATCCATTATTTATTGGCTGACATTCACATAAGGTCCTATTATAATGAAATCTAATTACTTCAAAGCTTTTAAATATTCACTGTTAAGGAAATTCTTCAAGAAATTTTTTGTGATATTTTATTATTATTATATAATATTATTACAACTTCTCCATGAAGTCTTAGAACTCATTACGTGAGGCCATTCCACTATCAACACTACAGTCCACTGTCGGCACTACCTCATTACACACATTGCACAGTGTTTTTGTCTATTAATTAACACGTGTTCTTTGTCCGTTTTTTTTTTCTTAAGGGAAAAAAACCCGAGTTTTCGGAATCAAAACTCTACAATTTCTTTATGAGACTGGCTAACTCATCTTTAATTTAAAAAAGTCCATAAAGATTCCCAACGTAATGATGAAAATCGAGCCTAGGTTTTTCAGATGAAAGTGCTTATATATTTGTTCTATACCAAATCGAGGATCTCTTGTGATTTTCTTATTTGTCCTTTTTTGCTTTCTGTTAAAATTTTGATATTGGTTACTTACTCAAGTAATTACCACTTAAAACTGACAGGCAGGAGTTAGGATTCAAAGTTAATTTTGGAGAGTGATGCACCAACGTGCATCACTCTGTTGGGCATCACGAGTGATACCCAACAGTTTAACAACGTTTATTGATTTTTTAATGGAAAATTAAGTCAATTTGCCAGAATCTTAACCTTCGACCTTTTCCAAAGAACGATCCTACCTACATTACCTTTTACGACATTTAAGAAGAACGATAAAAAAAAAAAGGTCAGCTTCTATAACTTATCTTATAGAAGCTAATCCCCATAGCAAATTAGATACGATGAAATCAGACTTCGTTTGTTTCATCCCAACAATACGTCATTAAGATGAATGACGTCATTACGCGAATGAGACATTGAAATATAGTTACTTAATTAAGATCAAGTAGCTTTCTTCTTCTTTTTTTTCTCTCGTTTAACCTCATCTTTCTCCCTTCTAGAATTATTAATGAAGCAAGGCAAAAATAATAAGAAAAATGATTGGTTACAGAGCCCCCCCCCCTTTATAAGAAGCGATGCGTTTGGTTCGTTACACTTTTCCATTATTTGAAAATGAACATGGGCACACTTCATTGTTTTATAATTTTTCCATTTTTGTCTCTGGACTATGCAAATGCTCTTTCAATGAAAGGCGTAGTAATTTCACTGTCGGAGTTAGTTTTTTGTTAAAACCCTCTTCTCTACGGAAAACGGCTTCTCCGCTACTATTAAAACCTCCCGGTGGAGACGTCGATTTCTCCATTTAGAAAATGGAATGCTAGACTACTTGTGAAGTTCTTTATTGACTGCTCTACAAAGAGCAGACGGAAGGAGTCAGCTCAATCTTTTCTGCCGGCGTTTCTTTTCGTGGCAGTGTGAGTGATAACGGTTTTTCCTCGCGCTGACAACAGGGCTTCATAACGCAGAGTGCTCCAGAAATGAAGATGGTGAATTATCGTTCTTTCTTTTCTCCAAGAACGTCATTCCAAAAGATTAGATGATGATGTTGAAGACCGTGATGGACGGGTACCCTCATTCAGTCGGGTGCCCCTGTTGACAAAACATTCTCTCTCTCTTTCTTTCTTTACTCTTTCTCTCTCTCTCTTTTCCCCCCACCTAACTTGTTAAGTGATGGTTGGACGCACCAAGCTACGGCTCAGAAGAAGGGCCAGAAACGGGTCATGCAAACTGACTATTAGTCCTCAATCCATCTAAGCTACAAAGTGGTCGTAGGCAGCGTTCGAAGTGACGTCTTGAAGATAAAGTACGTCTGCATTTTCCACTCTAGGCAACCTAAAATTATTCCTCGTTTTTTTTTTTTTTAATGCTCTGCTTATTTAAATGCTTTGTAATTCCTACGCACTTTCGTGCATACATCTGTTACTTTATATCAGATACCAAACGTATAATACTCTCGTCATTTCTTTCCCGTTCGGTTTCGTCTGTAATGGGTACGTTTGAAACAAAGGAGTAAATCAACGCGGATTGAAATATCACGTATGATTTGAGTCTGACATTGTACGTTTGTGTATGTAGATCGGTCCATAATTATATCGCTCTACGTTAGAAAGCTCTTTGGGGGGAAAAAAAAAGTACTGCATTAAAGAAGTGCATGTATTTATAATGATGCTCGTGATGTGTTGGTAACTTCATCTTTTGAAGATCTGTACTTTATACATCCCCAGAGAGAGAGAGAGAAAAGCATTTGGATTTTAAGAGCTATAAAATTAAATTCTGATTGACCGCCATTACGACATCGGTTGTGTAATTTGATGATTTTGCTTTCCACGAAACGCACGAACAAAAACTGATCAGTAGATAGCTGTATTTGAAACCAAATATTTTGCGAGTGATAGGTGTGTGTGTGGGGGGGGGGGATCAAAGGAGTGTTAAAACCAACATTATCCATACGGAAATTTTCTATTCCTATTTGGACTTTATTATACTATATTAAAAATGTACGCATTTCTTTATATACTGTAATTACTAAAATGTTTAATTTTTTTAATTTTATAAATGTTTTTTTAAAATTTTGAGAGATATAACAATATCCCCAAATATATTGTTATATCTTACTCTATACAGACTAAGCTATGGAGGCTCTATAGCTTAGTCTGTATAGATGACTAAGCTATAGATACTCCATAGCTTAGTCTGTATAGAGGAGGTCCTTTGGTAGAAAAGACCTGGGTTCGCTTTCCGTCCTTGACGTGAAGAACCTCTACTTGGTCTCTTTCGACGAAAGGTGAGTTAGCCAGTCTCATACGAAGGTGGTGTGGGGGTTTCTTCACCTGGAAACTCGAGTTTTTCGTCTCTCAGAACAGGAAAACCGGCACCGTGTACACACATGGATCTACAGTCATAAAATACATACATAGTTCCTCATTAGGAGGGCTCAACCGCTCCTAAGGGATGGGGGAGCCCATACGAAATAAATAAACATGGTATATTCTTAAGTAAAGTTTCGATTTAAAAAAAAACAAGTTTTCTTTAAACTGTTATGCTTTGTAATATTTGCTTTACTTACCAGTTTAAGAAAAGATTCATTTCTTAAGGTCCTCAATAAAATTCATTTGAAATATTGAGATATTGAATTTACGGAATTTGACACTTTTCTTTTGCTAATAAAATAATTAAGTAAATTTTTGCCTTCAATATCCATTTCTTACTGATAATGCTAAAAGGAATATATTAATAATAATAAAAAGAATATGATGGAAATTACACGAAAAAAAAAAAAAAGAATTACTTTAGGAGTCTCATGTAAATATAATCGAAATCTTAGAAGTTTTATAATGAGCTTAAGTGTCTGGATTTGCATTAGTCAAGTCTGCGCTGCTTTATCTGAAATTTTTTTCTTGTAGAATTCTTGTTATACAAGAAAGAAATAGCCGAGAAGTGATCAGAATCATGGTTATACTTCATTAATAACGTGATATTTTCCTCATTACAAACGAGCACGTATTTAAATAATAATCAATGAAGTGTACATAAAACGATTAAAATGCTCTTATAAAAAAAAATCTTTAGTGTAATGAAAAAAAAAAAAAACCTTTAAGGGTGGTCCGTTAATAAAATTGCATACACATCACAAATATAAAGCAAGGAAACTTTTCCCCTTTATTTCATTGTAATTTCGATGTTGAATATATACACAAATCGTTCTTTGTTTCCCAAACATAAACACACATTTAAATTCAAATAGTTCGTAATTGTGTACAGATGGCTCACAGATGCGTGTATGCTTTAGTACATCAAACTCCATCAATCACGTGTGCGATAAAATATTTGTTGTTTTTAGAGATATGATTTATTATCTAGTAGATAAAAAAAAAAATGAAAGATAAGATACAGAGTGAACGCATAGAAAGAGAAAAATGGAGAGAGAGCAGGGGGGAAAAAAGGAAAAGAATAAGATAAAAAAAAGGGATGGAAGAAAGAAAGGCTTGAGAGAAATACTTACTAAATTAACTTTCAAACGAACTCAATCCAATTCCATTATTCGAGGGATAGAGCAAAAGCTCATTCCTCAATTAGCTGCAAAGGAAGGAAGCAAGCATGAAAGCTAGAATTCAATCGCGTACTCTTTCTGTCGAGTCTTAATGTTATTTATTTCTCATCCAATTTTTAGTCACTCAGTACGACTTTTGTGAACTGGGAGCAATGATTGCATACTGCGAACAACAGTTTTTTTTTTACTTCTTTTTTTTTGCTCATCGGCTAAACTTGATCAATACCCAATCCTCGAGTTCTGCGAGAGATTTTATAAGTCATTTCGTTCTAGTAAGACTCATTTGCTTCGTTCCAAGACACATGTTTCACGTAAGCTCTTTCACATAATGGAATATCTCTATTATTACCGTTTGTGATGTCCTTAAACCAACACGAGGCGGAGGACATTCCGTCAATCTGTGCCCTCCAGATCATCGGTGTGCCAGGTACCAATTTCAACCTTGTTAGTGTCACTGAGTTCATCACTTCCACCCGGCGGACAGCTGCGAATGGCAGACATTTACGAAAACTGAGTAACCTCCTTTGTTCGCCGCTAGGGGACGCGCCACCCGCTAATCAGACATGGTGGATCGGCATGTAAAGCTAGAATTTAATAGTAGCCTTTGGGCCGCTGTGCGTTCGTTTGCGTGTTCAATCACGTGGATGTGCCGACAAAAATCGGCGTCACTTTGTTTACAGTGGTAGTGGCCGATTTATGTATGACACGAAGAGAAATCGCTGCATGCACCCTGCAGCGGTGACTGCCGTAGGCGGTCAGTGGCACGAGAGAAAGAAAGAGAGAGAGAGAGGTTCGTGCCAACAGACAGCCTGAGGCGAATACACGAAATAAGTTCCCTCCGTAAATTATTGGTTTGATAGCGAAGATCGATCGCGTTTTAATAAAAGGGACGATCTTTCCCCCACTCAGTCCCCCCAACTGCTTTCATGAGCGTCACAGGTACAAAACCGGCCGACAAGCAGCCTAACCAGCAAATGTTGAAGCAACAATGATGCAGGTGCTTCGACTCCATCCTCGCCCAAATCCTACGCCTGATAATGGAATTTTTATGGAGATCCCGTACAAACAAAACAACTAGCCACGAGTTCTCCCCCTCGGCACATCCGATAATAGTACCCCACCCAAGAAGGTCCTTCTTCCCCCCCCCCCCCACACATCTCCTGGAAGTAGGTGGATTTCCTCCGTTTATCCGACCATGAATATCCGATCGGCAGACCTCTACGGAAAGAATATTACTGATACAACGTAATGACCCTTGACCCGTCGTCCGATTGGATTACGTCGTAGACGACGGCGCAAAGGAATGTACCTGGGGTATACACCTCCACCCGGTGTCATTGACGTCTCTGTACCGTCGTGTGCACAGGGAGAGGAGGAGGGGAGGGGGGGGGAGGAATTGGGGTAGTTTCCTGTCTCGTGTCTTTTACAGTAACTGGCACCATCCGTCACACGTTCCTCTAGAAGAGTAATTGCTAACGCCGTACAGTATTCGTATGCTCGCATCTCTGCAGGCATGAAGTTGTCGAGTGTCGATCAACCTTCGTGATACTCAAACCCACCCATCGCCTCTTCCGACGACATGTGGAATGACACTGAAGGCAGGTTTTGGGCGAACCACCTAGACTGGTAGTGTATACCGTTTCTGTGCGTGTATTCCCCCCCCCCCAGTCCCTTTTTTTCCTCCCTACCTTATCTTACTGACTCAAGACAGGTTGAAATCGTGACCCCTTATCCCTCAGGTCATACTAACTTGTACTGTTGATACAAGCGAATCAACAGGAGGTCTTGACGGCACACTGTAGAACTCTTAGGTCGTTATAAGAGTGAGGATATTTTAAGAGAAACTCGTGGAATGTGTACAAAATCATTGCATTTATCTGATTTTTTTTTTTTTTTGAATCTTAAAACTAGGAAAATATTAAGGTACATGTGCTACATGCAGAATTCTTGATAGATTCGACACAACACAATAATTAACTATATTAAGAAAGCCAAGCTTGAAAAGTGGCATTTGTCAATCTACTGGCGTAGATCTGTTCTAGTTCTTGTGAATTTTTACGTATGAAGGACCCATCATACTGTTTTATTATTATCGATGGTTATATACAATAGCAAGTCACTGAGAAACTGAAAAATATGTCATTACATTTTTATGTGTGTATATCAGATTACATTAGACGTCTAACTCTCGCGTGTATTATAAGAGAGATCTGAAAAGCTCTGATCACCACCTAGAACCAAAATGGTATTAAAGCAACTGATATAACCACAAGAAAGAATATACGGTATTAGTAGCAGAATTATGAAGGTAAGTTATGTTCTTTCTTGTAGTTATATCAGATTACATTAGACGTCTAACTCTCGCGTGTATTATAAGAGAGATCTGAAAAGCTCTGATCACCACCTAGAACCAAAATGGTATTAAAGCAACTGATATAACCACAAGAAAGAATATACGGTATTAGTAGCAGAATTATGAAGGTAAGTTATGTTCTTTCTTGTAGTTATATCAGTTGCTTTAATACCATTTTTGTTCTTGGTGTTGATCAGAACTTTCCATACCCCCCCCCCCTCCACCTCGTAATATATCATATTAGACTACTATTATGATTTACCGGATTAGGCCTCTGAACTTTCGCTCTAATTAGATTTTTAATAATTTTTAAGTGTTTTTGATTAGGTTAAATCACATAAAAAATGCACCTTAAAATTGACACTATTTCAGACAATTTGAGTTAGGGTTTAGGATCAAAAGATGACTGCAATAATAGTGTTATTGCAGTCATCTTTTGACTCTACTCAATGCTTTCAAAATAATCGGTAATCATGAACTCAGCTTTCACTAGTTAATTCTTAAACCACGGTTAATTAGAGTTTAAAAGAAGTCTATTAGTATCCTTTGGGAAATAAAAAGGAGTGTTAGAGAATTTAAAAAAAAAAAAGTAATAATCAAAATGCCGTGTTTGGTACATACTACAATTTGGTCCTGCAAAAATTAAGATTAATATATTTCAATCAAACCAAGATAAATGAACATCTGTACTGTACTCGGTATTTGTCATAAATTACTTTTGACATTGAACTACTTAAGGGTTTGAATAGAAGATAAAGTTACTAGTATTAAATATACATTAAAAGTATGTATTTGTGGCAATATAGGTGAAATATGTTTACATAGAATACTGCCTAATAAATAAACCAGTTTCGTCTAAACATAGAGGTTCTTTGTTGGACAGTTTTGTCAGCAGGATTCGGTCGGCGTGATAGAGTCTGATGTAGCCGTTGCTATTAGCTGACCTGTTATCAAGTGTCTCCAAATAGCAGACTCGGCGGTCATATTTCCAGCACCGAAGTCAATGCCAGTAGGAAACTAACCCTCTGCGCCTTTCTCGGTTGCCGTCATAATTCCCAGCGGGTTGCCACCAAAGGAACTCTTACATCGGATTTGAGAAGGATGTAATGTGATCTGTTCATGGAAATGTGGCGTGCATTCTGCACATCCTAAAGTACCCAACTGCGCTCCGCATTGTGCCACGTTAGGAGGCTACATCGATGTCATTACAAGATCAGAATGATTGTTATTGGCCACCTTTATGATGCCCAATAGAATCATATCAGTACTTGTCGTTGTAGTTCCCATTTCTGGGTGAGTTCCTTTAGAGGAGATCGTTTTCAAAATTGTGATAACAGTTGACAGGTTGTTTAGAAGTTGGGACTCCCATTCGCATTTTTATGCGAATATACGAAAAAATGGAATCTGATAATTTATCGAACTTGAAAGCTGAAGCTGTGCAAAAAAGTAAAATAAAATAAAAATAAATAAATAAAATAAAACATTTTATAATACTGTGTGCCTGAAATAAATACTTTAAAACTGCATTAACTGGTTACAGTTTGACTCTTTTTTTTTTTTTTAATTATAATATAACTAGGATGACTCGCTCCAGCTGCTATCTAACAGATGATTTGTTTCTGTCAATGCTTTTTACAGTTAACACAGTGATTCAGAAATCGCATTCGTCATTCTTTCCACTTTTGCTAGGCCTTACAATATCACGAACATCCACTTACCAACATCCAGTTCAAGTGCTAATCCACTGAATTCATTTCTTCTACTCCACTAACCAGCTGTTCTCTTCAACAGCCTTGAACTTTACACATAAACTGACGCCAGAAAGATCAGAATCACTCCGATAGCTTCAAAAATTGGACAAACGGTTGATCAAACGAATTTTTTGAAATTCGTTTGATCAACCGTTTGTCCTAGTTGGACAAACAGTTGATCAAATAACATAACCCTATTCTTCCAACTAGTTGGAAGAATAGGGCTATGTTATTTGGTGAGTTTTAAGGAAGTCGTCCACTTTGATCTGGTTTGAGAAGGGCATGCCATTAATTACCCGTGCTTTAACAACTAGAATAAAATTGATCAGGTTTTAGTTGGAACTTCCCCCGAAACAACTAAAGCTCTGTGAGGTTGGTGCAGTTTGTATATCAATTGCGTGTGCTCTTCAGCTGGATTTCCTGTTTTGTGGGATTAAAACTAAAAACTCAGATTTAAGGAATCTCACGTTTATTTGAAACGATTTTAAAAAATAATAAGAATATTAATTCTAGGTTATTTCGGGTTTTTCTTTTCATCAAAGAACACAAAAGTCATGTTTTACACAGACAAATAATTCAAAGATCTGAACAAAAAATGGTAAAGCCTTTAAAAGGATGACTATATTCTAATTATATTCCATACAATCTTTGCGTTTTAGAGTGCGTATATTAATCAATATCATTTTCTATCACTAAATTTGCTTTTCAAATTTTGGAGAAAATAAAATAATGATTTTTTTTTTTAATGAACATTTTGTGCTAGGCATAATCTGGGTTTACCTTACGGAAAATTCGGCAATCATAATTTATCATAGAGTTTAAATTAATTCATTACTTTGCGTGCCGATATTATAATAAAAATATTCAATTTTCACCCATTTCTATTCTAAAACACACACACACACAAATAAAATATTTCTATCTAAATATTTATTATTTAAATAGGACAATTTTTAGTATCTAAATCAAGCGAAAACGGGGGTAGAAACCGCAAAACCTTCATAAAAAAGTAATAAATAAGTAATAAATAATAATAGAGTTTCCTGTAGGGAAAAATTAATAAAAAAAAATAGAAAATGATAAAAATTAATTTAAAAAAATCATTAGCCCACCCTATAGATTGTAAATCTATAGTTTTACATTATTAATGTACATTAGTACATTAGCATACTAATGTAGATTTACAATCTTTGTTGGTAGGAGTCATAAATAATAATAATAATAAAACGGCACTGCACTTCTTTAAGTGCCATTCAGAAAACTATAAAAATTATAACTATGTAAAACGGGAAAAAATTATACAATTTACATATATTAACAGGAAACATATACAAGACGAAAATTTAATCTGGAGGCACATTTACTTTCATACATTATAAGAAAGCTTTTTTTTTCCCTAATCAAACCTGTCCGTTACATTTAGTACAAGCAATATACAGATTTTATATAAAGACACAAATATATATTAAATAAATCATAAAATAAAAAAAATTGGAAAACAACAATAAAATATTGTAGAGTACAGGTAGCAGAAATGAGATTTTTAAAAACATTTAAAAGATGCACTAAATTAGACTACATAAAAAATGAATTTCATCAGAAGAGACTTTGTTTTTTTTTCTGGGTACTTACAATTTAATGAAAAGATCACGAAATATAGAGAGAAACGGAAAGTATTCATATAGTATTCACACGGTGCCTTTTAAAAGCCGTGGAATGGGTTGTCCTTATAAGGACTGGCTTAAAGGGGCAAAGCAAGAATGCTTTTCATCTTCCCAGCTCAATAATACCCTATCCTTACATTGTCTGTAGAGGACAATGTAACTATAGGGTATTATTGAGCTATTAAAGCCCTGATCATAGCAAGAGGGTAACAGCAATAGCCGAGCCTCAGTCAGAACTTCATTGGCTACAGCATTGCCATCCATTACCCTCCAAGGGTATTAATCACCGCATCTCATTTCACAGTCAATCACCCATAACAACTCCACCTAGAATGTGTTGTTCTTAAAAGAACTTGGAGATGGACTGAGTCCTTGATTCTTTATCCCGTCATCTGAATGAAAAAAATCTGTGTGGATGGGGTGTTATTCAGCTAAAAGCTCTCGGCTATTGCCGTTACCCATGACTGGGTAACGGCAATAGCCGAGCCTCAGTTAAAACTTCATTGGCTACAGCATTGCCATTTGTTACCATGAAAGTCCTATATATATATATATATACTATACCTCTCGATAATTAGAATGTGTTATATATAATATTAGGACTATATATATATTATACTTCTTATTAAAGGACAACACATTCCTTATACATTATAGTCCTTATAAGAATAAGAACTGGCTTAAAGGGGCGAAGCAAGAATGCTTTTCACATTCCCCGTTATCTGTAGCGGACAGTGTAGGGATAAGGTTATTTCATATTCCCCGTTATCTGTGGCGGACAGTGTAGGGATAAGGTTATTGAGCTATTATTAAAGCTCTGATCATGGCAAGAGGGTAACAGCAATAGCCGAGCCTCAGTTAGAGCTTCATTAGCTACAGCATTGCTATCCATTACCCTCCAAGGGTATTGGATTGAATCTTCCCATCTCCTCCTTATATATACATTATACATTAGTTCTTAAAAGAACTGGGCGATGGACTGAATCCTTGACTCTTTATCCCGTCATCTGAATGAAGATAATCTGTGTGGATGGAGTGTTGTTGAGCTAAAAAGCTCTAGTCATGGCTGGGTAACGGCAATAGCCGAGCCTCAGTTAAAACGTCATTGGCTATAGCATTGCCATTTGTTACCCTAGAAGTCCTGATTAGTAAGTAAAGGGTAAAATCTCAAAAAATCGGACGATCTCTACTTAGTGGGCGAAAGACCGTCCATATCTCAGCGTTGGTTCCACTCAGTGACGGGCTCTCCGACCACTGAGCAGAACCGCTCAAATTCCGAGGAAAATAATTCACCGACAAGAGCCCCTCAGCGGGCCGTGCGGGAGAACACCTTCCCCGGAGACTCAAAGTGCTCCCTTAAGGCAAAAACCCTAAGGGAGCGAACTCAAAAACTCACACCCAAGATAACAGCAACAGCCGAACCTCAGTTTACTTCCTCGGTTCAGCATTGCTAATTGTTACCCTAGAAGTCCTGATTAGTAAGTAAAGGGTAAAATCTCAAAAAATCGGACGATCTCTAGGCCACTCCGTAGTGGGCGAAAGACCGTCCATATCTCAGCGTTGGTTCCACTCAGTGACGGGCTCCCCGACCACTGAGCAGAACCGCTCATATTCCGAGGAAAATAATTCACCGACAAGTACCCCTCAGCGGGCCGTGAGGGAGAACACCTTCCCCGGAGACTCAAAGTGCTCCCTTAAGGCAAAAACCCTAAGGGAGCGAACTCAAAAACTCACACCCAGGATAACAGCAACAGCCGAACCTCAGTTTACTTCCTTGGTTCAGCATTGCTAATTGTTACCCTAGAAGTCCTAAAAAGGACTTTTTCCGTGTCTGAAGCTCTTATATCTTATATATATATACATTGAGCTATTAAATTAAAGCTCTGATCATGGCAGGAGGGTAACAGCAATAGCCGAGCCTCAGTTAGAACTTCATTGGCTACAGCATTGCCATCCATTACCCTCCAAGGGTATTGGATTGAATGAATCAATCCCCATTCAAATCGGGAGTTCTTATATTATATATACATTATATAGTCCTTATAAGGACTGGCTTAAAGGGGCGAAGCAAGAATGCTTTTCATATTCCCCGTTATCTGTAGAGGACAGTGTAGGGATAAGGTGTTATTGAGCAATTAAAGCTCTGATCATGGCAGGAGGGTAACAGCAATAGCCGAGCTTCAGTTAGAACTTCATTGGCTATAGCATTGCCATTCATTATCCTCCAAGGGTATTGGATTTTGGATTGAATGAATCAATCACCGCATCTCACGGTCGATTGTACATCCAATCTCATAATCGTGTCTATCCCATATATCCCATATATACATTCTAATTATCAAGAGATATATGTATATATATCATATAAAATATTTAAAGGTGTATTGTATATTTATAGAAATGTTTTTTTTAATTTAAAAATTTAAAAACATTTTTACTGATTAGAAAATAAAATATAATTTACATTAATATTTCAAACAAAAATAAAATTATACTAGAAAATATATAAAGTATTGATAACGTCACTTCGCTTTCAACCTCTAGGATTTTTTTTTCATTCTTCATTAATTTAACCCTGGAGGTGCGAATCTGAATTATAACATAAACTATGGCTGGCATGCACTTCCTACCAAATCATATAGAATTACTAGTAAAAGCATTGCATCGGATATGGTGATATTCGATTTTCAATGACCTCAGGAGCCGTTATTTCCGACTGCCGCTTTTCGTAACATGTCAAAGACCAAAGTAATTAAGCTGAATATTTCTCGACCATCTTATACTCCCAATTCAAATCTCCCAATAAGAAATTGCTATCCGGCACCATCTACTTTATGACCGTGTTCCATTATATGTCCCTGAGGGTAAGATGCTCTGTCGTCCGGATTCCAAAAATTAGTTCAATCAAACCGAAACTATATATTTCTATTGGAAAAGAGAACGTCCAATGGGAGAGCAGATGATACACATCTTAATGTCCTTTATGACACACACACGTTCATAAAAGTACATCAAAAATTTCATTGGGAGGGAGGGGCTTTTCAAACCCCGTGCCACAAATCAAAGTAATATTATATACGAAAGCAGAAAGAGACTTCTAGAAGCGGGAAATGTCTCGCGCTAATGGCTTGTCCATAAGATATATAGTTGTGAGAGATGGGTATTATCTGCCGCTCTTGGCCATGTCTACACATACACACAGACAAATATGGGTGTGCTGTCATTTCCTTGTCTGCTAGCCTCGCTGCGTATTATCAGATTTTTTTACTGCTTGCCGCGATTTACGTGTTCAGGAGCGGAAGTTGGGCGCTCCAAATCCATTACACAGAGGAAAGCAGCTACCGTTTAGCTAGCTTTTGCTCCAGGCTAATATTGCCTTTCGCTCGACACACTCCTCATATATATATATATATATATATATATCAGCAACACACTTTCATTTCTAGGCTACAGTATTTTGTCACCGGATTCGGACAGTACTTAGCCTGTGGCTTCAGGCCGGTGTAGCGGAAATATGCTAGTGCCACCCATACCTTGTCTTGATTTTGGCTTCTTCTACCTGCGGCCTTCGGTCACTGGGAACGGACATCGTGCATAGATAGCTGTCGAACATCTCCAATCGACGCTTTCATTGGTATTTATTAGAGTGTTCAGGGGAAAAAAAGTGCTTTGTTGTTGTCCATGAGCAGTTCCCACCTATGTTAAGCAATAATCTTTTTCACCGTGCTTTGAATATCTTTACCACACACTTGAAGCATCCTTCTTTGGATTTTACTTATACATTAGAGAAATACTTAAGCAAAAATGCGATTCTAACAAGCAATCGCTTTGAGCTCATTCTCCATACAAAACAACTAAAAGAAAAGAGAAAAAATACAAACAAACTAAAAAATCACGTATGGAATAATTTAAAATGCACAAATTAAAGATGCATTCAAATTTTGGCAACGTTTTTATTCCCTTAATATAAAATATCCCGTTAATTTAAAATACATATTTAATATTATGTTGTTGGCTGTAACACCGATTCATAAAGAATTGGTCTGTTCCAAGATAAAACACTGTAAATTCATAGAATTGACTGCTGAGTTTAAAATCCGGTTTTAAAACTAAAATTAGCCACTGTTGGAAAGAATATTGAGATAGCTTTCATTGCTTCCAGGATCTCAGTAATATGTGCTGGGAAAATAAACAAACCAAAATGCAGAATTTTGGGACCACGGATCTTGATTGCTACTGGTAATATTGCACATGCAATGCAATGTGCCGGGGGGGGGGGGAGGCATTGTGGTAGAGTCGTCGATTCTGAATGAACCACTTTTCATGAAGTTTTCAGCGAGCACCTTTCTTATAATGCCTAAGGACGCTGAAATCATACCTTTGGATGACAGAATACATAACTTACAAGAACGAATATCAGATACAGAACTCCTTCATAACCAAAGAAAACGGTCAAGACGTTCGTGATGTTTGATTGTACCTATCTTGTCTTTCTTTGGAGATATGGTGATAATGGACATTTCCACCGAGAAGTCTCCGAGGCAGCTTTTTTAAATATTACAACAAAACTTCATAAAACTCCTTATTCTTTCACATCGCCCATTAAAAAATAATAATAATAAATAAAAAAAAGAAAGAAAGAAAGAAAATTCTAACACAAGAAACAAGCAAACCGCCATTAAATTACGTTTGCATAAAAACATAGCAAGTTGAAATTGCAAAACGCTGCAGACTAATTCATAATAAAGCAATACAACAACACCAAACGGTAGCGAGCGGTACTACGAACTTAAAACTTCCCTTCCCGCAAACTTTTATCTAACGTCGTATGACCTTTCGTACGAAACAGAACAAACTTTTGACTATTCTTGGAAACCAATGTTGCTAAAGCCTTAGCTAACACTTTTATCAACAATTGTTTTTTTTATCTGAATGCTGGTGATGGTATAAATAAATCTGAAATACAGATTCTTAAACATATCTCTTAAGGAGTATTTCTCCCATAATAGGAGGAACATCATATCTTTAAGCCCATCTCATATTGAGGCACCTCATGGCAGACAAAGCAAGCCTCGTGTTTTAATATCATGTTTTTCTCTTGACTTCCAAAACCTCTAAGCTCTATCATAACTTCGGTTTCCATTTTCTTCTTTCATGAACACCAGCTTTTATCCTATTTCGACTACAGGCCAATTTAGAAATTGGCCTGTAGATTTTCGACTACAGGCCAAAATCTACAGGCCTGTAGATTTTGGCCAGTTAGACTATAATAAATTTAGTTTAATCCTTTATCCAAGTGTAAGCAAACAAGGCGCAAACTTTGTTTGCTCACACTTGGATAAAGGATTAAACTAAATTTATTACGAGTTGATAGAATTTTCCAAGGACCGTTTTGTTATTTTATTACAATAGAGTACTGATGAACAAAAGTACACGATCTTCATGTTTTTTCATAATCCAGTCCACCCGTATGGACATCTTACAATGCGAATGGAGCTGCTATCATAATGACAAAGTCCATTCCCTATAAAAAAAAAAAAAAACCCAAACATCTTAAAAGTAATTATTATACTTCATACTTCATATATGCATTAGAAACTTTAAATTTATGAATTTGTGCAGCTATTTTGTTTTTTAAGTACAATAACTGTAAAGCAAAAATTAATAAAATTCCAAATTTCATCAAAATCTGTCCATCTGCACGATACCTTCTTAAGCAGACGAACCGAGTTGCGAAATATACACTTAAAACATTTTTACACTTGCTAAATATAAAATAATGTTAAATATTTACAGTGTTGCAAACTAAAGTTGAGACAGTGAAATAAAAAGTGCTTGTACTTCGCTCTGACTCGACTATGGCCCGGATTACATACGTAATGAAATCGGAACATAATTGGAAAGTCTGAACAAGAAGAACATGAACGTAATAACCATTTCCAGTACAGAGTACAGAGCACTTAATTAACTTGGAACCAAAGTTCACACCGCTTAACACATGCAATTTTTCTGTATGTAATTAATCATAATACCACACGTTGTCTCTGAATAATAATAATAATTATTATTATTATTCGTAGTAGACTATATGGCAAACCTGATGTTTACGTCATGAGAAATATGCCAGCTATAATGAATTTCGCATGCATCGCAAACAACCACCCAGAAGAGTCAAATGCGTTAATTTTAATTTGTTAATCTTCCTTTTTTTTAGTTTTCACTTTCAACCTAATTTTCCAAACGGTAAAAATAAAAATTGACAAATTATTAAGAAATCTTTAGATAACTTCACTCAGACTGCCTGTTTTCATCACTAAATTGTAATTCGAGCAATTTCGGGAAATGAGAGAGAGAGAGAGAGAGAGAGAGATTTGATGCGTCGTCTTAAGAGAAAAACCAACAAATGATAATGGTTGATTCCATATAAAAGGTTCTGCATAGAAAAAACTCAACAGTGGGCATGGTTACTTGTGCATATCTTTAGGAGGTGCATGCTGTCCAAGAGCGTTTAAGTTCAGACCTCTACTTATTGGAGGCCTGAAGTGGTTTGAAAAAAGTACTATGTTTGCTGTCTGAAGTGAGGTTTGCGTATCTAACGTTTAGTCCCCCTATTTGGCTAATGTACTGTAGATTTGATTTACAATCTTTCGTGGCTGAGCTCGAAAAAAAAAAAAAAAAAAAACTACTTACAATTCGAAATCTGTAGACGTATTTGTAAAAAGCTATAGATACTTATCCAAATGATAATTCAGTATCTGTATAGGCTCGTGAAAATTATAGTTTTGAAATGTGGGCATGTTTTTACAACTACTAAACACGTTTGAGAGACGATAACTTTCATTTTTATGGTGCAAAGACATCAAAGGTCATACTGCACTAGGACACAGGTTGTGTGTGTGTGTGTGTGTGTGTGTGTGTGTGTGTGTGTGTGTGTGTGTGTGTGTGTGTTCCATAGAATCGTTTTCGACTCCTGCTAATTCTACGAACATTACGCTCTCCATTTAGTAAAAATAAAAATTTGTCAATTTTTATTTTTACCGTTTGGAAAATTAGGTTGAAAGTGAAAAATAATATTTGATATTCTGGGTGGTTGTTTGCGATGCATGCGAAATTCATTATAGCTGGCATATTTCTCATGACGTAAACGTCAAGTTTGCCATATCTGTCAGAATTTCAGGCGCATTCCAGTTGCTTCTTTAACTCCATCCACCCATCTAATTCTTGGTCTTCCTCTTCTCCTGCTTCCCTCAACTTTAGCAAGCATCATCATCTTCTCCAGACTGTCATTTGCTCGCATAATATGTCCAAAGTATGACAATGTGTCCAAAGCAGGACACAGGTTACAGCAGTGCATGGTAGACGGTTAGTAGGATTCGAACCCGCAGCCCTTTGGCTGGAGAGTGGATATGCTAACCGCTCGATCAACCAGGCCAGCAGATGATAAGTGTTGTCTCTAATAAATGTCCACCCTCCCCTTTATATAAATTGTGACAACCTGTCTTTAAAATGTACATTTAGCAAAGAACTTCAATCGAATTGAAAATTTCTGCTTGGGGTTATCTCTAGAAAATTGCAAGGGCTGTTCGATGTGTTTTACTCCCCCCCCCCCTCCACCACACACACACACCGACATCTAATGATCATCAATCATTAGCTCAATTAAAAACGCGACCGACTAATATTGATCTGGTTTGGGTAATATACTCAGAAAAAAGAAAAACGCCCCGCCTAGTACTAGTTGTAATTGCTATCCGTGTCCCTGTATGTGCTAGAAACTTACACGCATTTTTTTAATAATACAACAGTATTAATCGTTGTAGTTTGGCTTTTAGTAAAGGAGCATATATACACTCACACGAATTTGTTTGAATAACCAAACAAATTCGCGTATGATGCCTTTGGTCTTTTAAATATCATCGTCTGGGTACAGACTTTAAAATAAATAAAAGCGAGCAAGCCATAGTCCAACCCTATTCGATTTGGAGGGAGCATTTTACCTGCAACCGTAAAGGTTATTAAATACATATCATCGCCGATACCTGTCGCCAGCTATAAGCCGTGAAAACTCCTCAATATAAATAAGATCATTAAAGTAACCTCGTCACCAGGTTATTCGCGTAATGAACGGACGCTTTAATGAATCAACATCTGCCCGAGTCGAACGTGAGCACTTTATAAATGAGCCTAGTGGGGAATATAAATCACATGCTGAGCGAGATCACGCAAGCACACACTTCATTGGAGTGCAGACGTAAAACGGGAACCCACCGAACTAACTAGTGCCGAGGTAGGAAAGGGGGAGGAGATGTTCTTAATTTAGTGAGCTGGATGGCCCAACCCCTTTGACGCTGTACCTCTTTGCAGAGAAGTCTCACGAAGACAGGAAATCACAATGTTGACAGTGAGCTAAAACAGAGTTGTCTCGTAGTGTTAACACCCACCTTAAAGTCAGTTACATTCGTAAAATTAGCCGCCAATTTGACTTTTCTTTGCGAGGGAAAACCAATTTTCTCTTAAGGCTTACGTTTTACGTTGTATGGACATCGAACTTAACGATTTTCCTACAACAACAAATAAATAAACACTCGCGTATTCATTTTTAAGTCTTAAAAATCTTTTGCTTTTTTTTTTTTGGATGCATATTTTAACGTGTTTCTTATCTTATCTCATCTGCCCCCCCCCCGTTCGTTCTTTCATAAAGAAATCTTATCTTGTTCGAAAGAATTAAGCTAGTTTAATTACGAATGCATCTCATGTACTGGGACTTGTTGATTAGGTGGTAGTGATTAAAAATGATGCGTAGGTCATTAATTAAAACATTCCGTAGCGGTATGTTTTAGTTTTGGAAGGAAACTTTTCGTTCGGCGCATATAATGGAATGTGACAAGAGCTGCTCTTTCGAATAACGAGCTCTTTATCCGCCTCATCGACCATTTTTGTATTATTATTCCCTTAAAAAAGGGGGGGGGGTAATCTTTAAAGAATCGGAGACTTCAAGGACGATTAAGTATTTTTATTCTTAGTATTTTTGTAAAAGAAAAAAAAATGTACATCACGTTCGATGATGACGCAATACCAACAAGGTATTGCATCATCACCGAATAATTTACTCATTCCATTGATGCATAACATGCAGCAAATAAGTCTTCAGGTTGAATAGAAAAGGATGCTTATCTGTAGCACAGAGTTCAGATAATATAAGAGCACAAATCAGATAATAAGATCCACAAAATGTGTTAAATACATTAAGAAGCATGTAATTTCAGAAAGTATACAGCAATTCTTTACGTGTCTGTGCATAGTAAATGCTTTAGAGAATAGATTAAGAGATTTCGATTTGCTTTTAGCAAATCTGCCACTCTAGTTGGCCGAGTCCCTGCTCTTCATCCAACCAACAGGCTGTAGGTTCGAATCCCTAGCGTAGGTCTTTAGTGATTGTCTTTGGACAGGAGATCAATTTAATCGATGTTGTGAGACTACCGCATGAAATGGCTTGAAAAAGTACTATTTGGTCTGTAGAGCCAGGTTCCGAATTATAAGTGCATATAATTAAAATCTCCTTAACCCATCCGTTGTAAACTGTAGTACATTACGTGCTAGGGAGTCACATATATTGTGTGTCACATATATAATGTCTATTAAACCAAACCAACACCTTCAAAAGATACATGGGGGACATGGTGTTTAGTACATTCATAACGTAATAGATAATTTCTGTTCACAGTGAGAACACCTTCACTACCTTTATCGATCCCTGTTCTAGAGACCATGCTTGGACTCTAGAACAGGGATCGATAAGCTGTTTTTCTAATTAATTATTATTATTATTGCAATCGGCACATAGTCGTTAGGTGGTCCATATTTGTTACAATTACTTTATTTCTCTTATCTTATAACAACATGAAAACTCTGAAACAATGCATCGAGTGGTTGATTATAGTTGACACAGAAGTCCCCAAGGCGAGAGGGGCGTCTTCCGTCTTTCCTGTAGTTTTTTTTTTTTTTAGGATGGGCTTCTTCTAGTGAATTTTTCCCTGTTCTGTTGAAAAATTCTTAGCATTTCAAAGGTTATAATCAAAGTATCCACCAATGAGTAATTGACCTTTAAACTCACGAGTCTCCATTTTTGCCAAGCACTCCAAACACACCCGAAAGTTTCCTACCATCAACTTTTAAAGCTTCCCCCCTTCCCATCTAAACCCCGAAGCAGCGAAGCAGATTAAATTCAGTTCTGGGTCAACGCTCCCAAGCATTGAGCTCTTCAAACACTTTCAAATACATAGTGCTAGTGACGTCATTGTTAATTCTTCATATTTCTCTTACCCTCAAGGTGAAAGTTTCGATCGCTAAAGAAAACACTACCCCCTAGCCAATAACGATTCAACTAACCCTATATGAAAAGGTTACGAATCGATGGTGGTATTAAATCAGTCACTTGACTTCTAAGCGCCCCCTAGTGGTGAATAAAGAATGAATCACAAACTTGAAAACTGGAGATTTTTAGTCTCCTTTGCATGTGTGTGTGTGTGTCTGATTCAACAAGGTTCTATAATAACAACAATATCGAGAGATAGTTACACAGACGGATATTTCAAAAGTTCATCTTTGTGTTTTCATGGTAGTTATAGTTCACTGGTTTTGTCATTGACTTCTGCAGGTGTGAAAGTTAACGCCCTAAACACCTGTGTGTATAAACTTGCATATAAAAGGGTTCAAGGTGTATAGAACAGTTTTAGAAACCGGCATTGGAGTCGCACCACACAGCTGAAATTCGAGATTAAAGAAACAGAAGAATAGGATATAACGTACCATGAGAAAACTCAAGTCAAAATTCTGTTAAAGAAACAAATAGCAACTTTTTTTTCTTTTCTTTTTTTTTTGTTTGATTCGCCTTAGTCGAATCAAATAATATTGAATCCATTCTCCTATTCAGTCTGACAATTGAGAACAGTAACAATTGATTTATAAAGCTAATATAATACGTCTGCATAATTTTTTTTATGTACATGAACTTAAAAGAGTTTGACTGAAATATGCGGATTTCATAGATTGCTGTGCGAAATCCACACAGGTGTGGATTTTGCACAGCAATCCCTCCACTGTGGATCACACAGCAATCTGTGAAATCCACATATTTCGGTCAAACTCTTAAGTTCATGTACATAAAAAGAAAAGAAAAAAAGATTGATTTGCTTATCTAACTTCCTAATTTTCAAACATTCTCTGTGGAATTCTATTCTCTCTTTTAAAGAAAAAAAAAAAACACATACTTTGAGAAACTTTTAATGAGTTTGAGACACACGAAATTGGTTACACAAGAATAAGGTAAGAATGTAAAAATCAAGACGATATTTTTTTTGTACTTCTTTATATAGAAGATTTTTTTTTTCCTATTAGAACACTAAAGAACGGTTTCGATTACCCTAAATCGTCAATTTGTAAACACTTTTGTAAGCCATTCTCAAGAAAAATAATAAAATGATTAAAAAAAATCGTTTAAAGAATGTAAAAATCTTAATTTAATCCTGTTTAGTATGGAAATAAGGCGTTACTGTCGTTTATTACACTCTACAGTGTTTCATTGCAAAAATGTTTTTTTAGGTAATTTAATTTTAATGAAGTCTACAGAAATTCAAATCACTTTTCATATTACCTCAACAATAACGTATTCAATGTGGGGGGGGGGAGTTCCCTCTTCTCTCCAGAAACCCGAGGGGAATATATATTTGTCCCCAGTTGTAGTAACTGCAAGGGGGTTTGTTATTCGGTTGGAAAAGATCCACTTTCTTTTTTTTTTTTTTTTTCTTGTGAAGATATTAACGGTCTCATGTGGAAGAGATTACCCTCCTCTAGACCTGCATTTATTATTATTATATTATGGAATACATTCGGTTAACAGACTGTAATCCTAACCAATTCTTTACCCTCTCCTTTGCCTGCATATCTTAAACATTCTAATATATATGAACTGCCCCCATTTCCTAAAACTAAATACTTCGGATCTGTCTGGTACCATGGACACAAATGATATTATCCATCCACGGAAACTTCGGTATTTCTAATAATGGGATTACAGAAAGATACTGCAGTTTCGTCGAATTTCTGAATGATATAATATTCACTTAATATGAGATTTAAACTGTATTACTACTGCAAACGGCATCATTAATGTCTTTTAGATCTTAAATTATGTAATATTTGTTGGTGTGTGGGTGTGTCATACGTATTGTGGTATGAGAATAAAATCTTTTTGTTTTATATATAATTCTTTTATTTCCATATTGAATGTAATTTTTAAGAAATACATCAGAGAAGTTTAAATAACAGTCCATGAGTTGCATGTCATCCTGACTTGGGAAGGAAATTCAAGTTTCTTATACATTCCGTATGATATTAGCTAACTTAGTTCAGTCGGTATAGACGAAGCCCTTTGGTCGGAAAGACTTGGGTTCGATTCCCGTTCAAGACGTGAGGAACTATTTGGTCTCTTTCGACTAAAGGTGAGTTAGCCGGTCTCATACAGAGGTAGGGTTTTTTCCACACGGGTTTTTTTTCGTCCCCCCAGAAATAGGCAAACCGACCCCATGAATGCCTTGACAGACATAGGATACACCGGGAGGCATAGGATTAACCAACTTTTCCTCGAAGCGGTCGCGGTTTCAAATCCTAATAGACCATGCCTAATACGAACGTAACAGACCACCAGGCCTAATATATGAGAAGGAGGAGGGAACTTTTAAAATGTATGAAAAAGACCGTATAACTGTTTTACGTCATCATGCAATTCTAACTGAATCCTTTCCAATTCGAATGACTACGTTTTCCTACGGAAATGCTTTTATATAAAATAAGGATATATATATATTCATCAGAAATGTTTCACCGTCCCCTTAAGAGAGAAAGCAAGTCGGGTAGAAATATATATACGACCAAATTTTTTTTTTATAGCAAACACGTCCTTATAAGGACTGGCTTAAAGGGACGAAGCAAGAATGCTTTTCATCTTCCCCGTTATCTGTAGAGGACAGTGGGTGGATAAAGTGTTATTGAACAATTAAAGCTCTGATCATGGCAGGAGGGTAACAGCAATAGCCGAGCCTCAGTTAGAACTTCATTGTTGGCGATGTGTAAGTAAAGCCAACTCTAAAAATTCGGATTCGGACGATCCCTAGGCCACTCAATCGTAGGCGAAAGACCGTCCATCTCAGCGGTGGCCTTCCAACCACACACCACCACCGAGCAGAACCGCTCATATTCCGAAGGAAATTATTCATCGATTCATCGACAAAGCCCCTCAGCGGGCCGTGCCGGAGAACACTTTCTCCGGAGACTCAAATTGCTCCCTTAAGGCAAAAACCTTAAGAGAGCGAACTCAAAACTCTCGAATCTCTGCTCTCCAGGGGGCAACAGCCGAACCTCAGTTAAACTTCATTGGTTCAGCATTGCCATCCATTACCCTCCAAAGGTCTTAGCAAACACGTATTTTTCACTACATTTTAATATATAAAGCTTTTATTTAATAAAACTAGGTGTATAAATATTTATTAAAATATTTTTAAACATTCCAAAAGATTTTTTAAATATTTTTAAAATTTGAATTTTTATTAATATTTAAATTATTTTTATATAAAGATTCTGAAATATTACCAATTAAAATCATAGTTATAAGGTTATGGGAATAATTTAGTCATAAAATTCTGGAATTATATTTTGTATTACGTTTTCCCATATTAAATTCATGCCAAGAAATAACCTCCAACAGCTAGAACATAGAGCTTTTCAACCTTTCGGTTCTCTTTTGTGTATACACTGACGGGATTGACTTTCATACACATTGACATTAGCAACCCATTGTTAAGTTGTAATTACTATTTGCTGCATGCTGCCATCAGTATATATTCTACTTGTTAATATACAAATGTTCCTAGTAACCAACAGTCATGGAAATGTAGCATTGTACCGAAACCACACTATTCACCAGGATCTTGTAGTACAACATTATAATTAAGTACTATTACTAAAAGTTCCAACGTCTAATAATGCTTTAATTACTTCCTCATTTTTCTCTTCTTTCAAACGGGAATAAAGGAGTCATTTCTCTGAATGTTTAGTTTTTTTTTACTAATTTATTAGTTATGCTGCTAAACATATTTCACCAAGTCTGATTAATGTTTGTCTCGACAGAGGAAACTCAACTCTTCGGATATTATACTAACGAGTTACACAATTGCTCATTCGTAAATGAATCCAGTTCAAGTTTACTCAATTATAATTTTGCTTTCTTAACTAGTTATAGGACACTAGCGGAAAGGGCATGCACTTCCGTGAAATAGTTAATCGGTACAATGGCTCTCGTAAAGATTTTTACAACGACAAAACAGATATTCACTCGGAGAAGGTATTTATGTGGAATCTATAAAGAGTGATTATATTTAAAATCTCATTAATATTAAGGCATGATATGACAATTAGATGTGTCTGTGTAAGGTTGTTTTAATGTATTGTGTAAGTATTATATTTGATTTAAGTTGCACTATCTCTTCGATTATTTCAATAATGTATCAGATAATGCTATATTCGGTTATCAAAACTAGTGCTTAATTTAAATAAATAATATACTTTAAAGAAAGACAACAATTGATTCTTGTTGCAAAATTTAACAGCGGGGTAGGGAATTACTGCCAGATTTAGAACAATCTGCCCGACCACCCCAGTTCGTCTGGACAATCGAGTAGTAACATCTTCGCTTTGGCGTAATAGGCTACGGATTCGAATTTCACCGTATCATGGTATGGATGCCGGAGAACATTTTTAGATGATTTTTTATCTTCCGGAGTGAAACAACCACGATGTTTTTTGGAAGTCTGAAGAAATACGATATTTGGTCTTTAGAGCAGCTTATCCCGAGAATGTTAATCCTTAGATATCCAATAATTATGTAATTTCATGTCATTTTCATCAGTCTTGTGAGTTGTAATCCATATAAACATCAATATTAAATCATTAAAACAGCGATATTAAAGTTAGCTATATTAAACTCTCTCTCTCTCTCTCTCTCTCTCTCTCTCTCTCTCTCTCTCTCTATATATATATATATATATATATATATATATATATATATCCCCAAGATGATGAAATCGTATTAACGGGGATAAGAATCCTTAAAAATATCAAGTACTTCTCAATAATCAACGGTGGTAAAAAAATAAATAACATAAAATTTAAAGAAGTTTAGTTTACTGGCAACTTTGTTTAATGAAGAAGTCAAATTAAACCTGCAAACAGATAATAAAATAGCGAGGAAGTATAGCAGACATTCCTTTAAATTATTTTATGTAATAAGAAGTTAGCCTGAATTTAAATATATGTACTGATTTAATAGGTTAGGAAAAAATAATAATTGTAGTAGATCAATGACTAAAAGTCATTTAAAAATTGAGTGCGTAGTGATGGAATCAATTATAGAATATATTAGAGAACTTTTCCTTGTTAATAACGAATAATGCATACGCATTTATTATTTTTATCATCTCATTCCTTCCCTCCTCTTTTACCTTGCGGTGTCGAGGATTTCTATTCACTTAATCGCCATGTATAGAGGATAAGGTGGTCAGCCCTATACCTACCGATGTGTCCTATGTCTGTAGATGCATGTGTTCATATATATATATATATATATATATATATATATATATATATATATATATATATATGTATATGTATATATATATATGGTGAGCTATAAGGGGTGAGCTATATATGTGGTGAGCTATAAGGGGCTCGTACGAGCCCTTTGTTAAATTTTTCTCAAGTTTGCGAGTCCCTTGTTCTTCTTGTTTAATAATCTTGTAGAACTAGAAAATACCACCGCAGAATACATGCTACTTTAAATTCATATGGATTTTCTGATAACTATTTAAAAAACATCTCATTGCATTTTGTTCTGATGGAGCTAGTGTAATGTTAGGAAACAAATCAGGTGTTGCAATCAAACTTCTACAAAAATTTCCCAACATTGTGATTTTTAGCATTGTGTAGCTTATCGTTTTACACTTAGCATTAGACGATTCGATAAAAAATCATTAAAGAAATAAATCATTTTGAAATATTTATGAATAAATTATATGTTTTTTTTTATCATCAATCCCCCCCCCCCAAAAAAAAATCAAACAATTAAATACGATTACAAAAGACCTTGGTATCGAAATTTTAAAAAGCGCTGTGTGTTTGGACCACGATGGGCAGCTTGCAGTTTACGAACGGCCCTTGCTGTGTGGAGAAATTACCCAGCTTTATGCAAGCATTTTGCATCGAACGATAAATATAAAGCTTTTAAAACCCACTTCTCAATTTGGAATTTTTAAAAGATCTAGCATTAATGATTGGTATCCTACAGGAATTATCATATCTGTCAGAAGCTCTACAAAGTCGCAATATAAGTATTATAAGGGCTAAGTTAGCCCTTTTTTTTTTTTTTCTCGACGATGCAACCCTTTGTTAAAATTTCTATAGCTCACCACTGTATAATATATATATATATATCAAATAAAAAAAATGAAGCTTAACTGAAACTTGGTAATGAAACAATGTGTTGAACTATCATATCTTAGTGCTCTATATACACATACACACGTTCTTCACAGAGGAATATTCTAGAAAATAAAACACGCTAGGCCTATTCATCTCAGCTTTATGTACAAATTTGTTTGGCTTTCTCAAAATTCTGCACCATTGTAAGAAAAATGGAGCTAATTAGGAGCTGTTTTGTAAACAACTTAGCGAACTGTAACTGTTATACAGTTGCTACTAATCATTGTGTTCCTTCAAATAAAAAAGAAGTAAAAAAAAAAGCAATTGTAGCAGAAGATAATTTCAACAATGTCTTTTGGAAAACACTGTTGATTGTCGACAATAATAGAATAAAAACGTTCTAGCAGCAATAGTCATTTACAAAAATGAATTCAATTGTTTGAGAAAATTTTCATTGAAGTCACCCAACTTGCTTAGCCGTCGGTTAGATTAAAGGGGGTTTTACAGGATTAGCAATAGCGTTCCTTTGTGCGGTGCAGTGAACTGATGCAAAGAATAAGCATTCCAGCTGTACAGATGTCACGCTTTATTAAATTAGCTCATTACACGCCGTCATCAGTAGCTGGATTAATTAAGTATTCTTCTTATTAGCCATTGTTAGGGGCCGCTCGGAGACAACGCCACGCAAGCTAGCACGTGTGTTTGACGCTCACTGCTTGCTCATTTTTGTAATTTCCATCAAGCCTTGTCTACTCTTGTAGCCAGTGAAGGTCTTTTATTAGCTCTTCCTTTGATGGAGGCTGTATGAGTGACTCGGTTATTCTTAATTTTTTTTTTTTTCTTTATTCTTAAAGGTGAGGAACTGAATATTGGATACGAAGCTCTTTTAGATATCAATTTCATGCCAGAGATTGCAGATAAGACAAGCTCAGCGGTCTGCATCATCGGCTGTATCTCCTGGTATACCGACAGTGTTATGCGAAACCTGATCCTCTCTGTCTCTCTCTCCTTCTCTCTATTCTCCCGCAGAAATTACCTCATACTCGTAGAAGAGGATTTTCTAGAGGAGGGTCATCTCGGATTTCACTTAGCAATCGTATACTTATCCCTACCACCTTATTAATGTGATTAAGGTCCCTTCTTTGAGGCTTATCTAAATACCCTAAAGCGCCATCTATTGACTTAACAAGACCGATAACATATTTAATGCATGTAAAACGCTAAATACTTCAGTTGTATTGTAATTCTAGATCGTATTTCTGTGTTAATACAGCTTGTTAGCTCCGTGGATTACAATTTAAAACCCCTTATTCAAATTCCAAGGGGAGATAGTCAGTGATGGAGTCATGTTTAAGGAAAGTGAATATAAAATGAATTTGAAACTTTTGAATTCATCAAGAACCACACTTTTATGCTTTTAGACTTCTGAACTGGTTTTGGCTTTTTTTTATGTAATAAAACAGTTTCGGATTATAAATTTACTCTTTTTTTTAATTCAATGCATTTTAAAGAAATTAAAAAAGTTATTTTTTTTTTTAGGGTGGAAGATATGCTTAAAAATATTTGTAGATTTGATTTTGTATGGATTATAAAATAAGATCCACGAAGATAATGAATGAAAAAATCTGTTCTTTATTGTAAGTTAATTTAATATGTGTTGGGTATCGCCACCTGATCAGTAAATAAGTACCAGCAATTATGTCATGAAAACTACTGTATAAGCAAATTGGGTAGTCCTTATAAGGACTGGCTTAAAGGGGCGAAGCAAGAATGCTTTTCATATTCCCCGTTATCTGTAGAGGACAGTGTGGGATAAGGTGTTATTGAGCAATTAAAGCTCTGATCATGGCAGGAGGGTAACAGCAATAGCCGAGCCTAGTTAGAATTTCATTGGCTACAGCATTGCCATCCATTACCCTCCAAGAGTATTGGATTGAATGAATCAATCACCGACTATGTAAGTAAAGGTGAAATCTCAAAAAATCGGACGATCTCTAGGCCACTCCATAGTGGGCGCCATATCTCAGCGTTGGTTACACTCAGTGACGGGCTACCCCACCACCGAGCAGAACTGCTCAAATTCCGAAGAAAATCATTCACCGACAAAGCCCCTCAGCGGGCCGTGCCGGAGAACACCTTCTCCGGAGACTCAAATTGCTCCCTTAGGGCAAAAACCCTAAGAGAGCGAACTCAAAAACTCTCGAATCTCATCGCCCAAGGGGGTAACAGCAACAGCCGAACCTCAGTTAAGCTTCATTGGTACAACATTGCCATCCATTACCCTCCAAGGGTATTAATGAACCAATCACCGCATCTCACGGTCGATTGATTCAGCCTCAAAGCATTGGGTAGTTCTTATAAGAACTGGGCGATGGACTGAGTCCTCGATTCTTTATCCCGTCATCTGAATGAAGAAAATCTGTGTCTGTGTGGATGGAGTGTTAATGAGCTAAAAAGCTCTAGTCATGGCTGGGTAACGGCAATAGCCGAGCCTCAGTTAAAACTTCATTGGCTACAGCATTGCCATTTGTTACCCTTTAAGTCCTAAAAATGACTTTTTCCAATTAATTCACGTTCCCACCCCTCAAAGCATTGGATAGTTTAGACGGAAATATTTATCAATTACAACTATGAAATTTACTTATTGGTAATTTTAAATATAAGATATAATATCCAATTCTTTTCATATATTTTCATTTTGTTCTAAACTTAGACTGCTAATTAAGTTTACTTAAAAGTTTTTTATTAATATTAAAAATTAACACAGTTAAATGCTATTTATATAATTTTTTTAAGAATTTATTTGTCTTAGTTTGTACTGTGACAGCTAAACAAATAATTTATTTTATTATTACAACATATTCAATTTAAACGAATTAGTTGTAAATAAATAGCAAAATTTTAAATTTCATCTAATTTTAAACAAATCATTAAAGAATTTAATAAACAACAAAAATGTTAAAAGAGACAAAATAATCTTTAAAATTATGTGAAGAATAAAAACACCATAAACTATTTTAAGTAAAATACAGTTTAATATTTATGATTAATTTAAGCACTAATATACATTTGATAGCATAATTTAAAAATTAAAACTAGCGTTAATAATATGAAGTTGCCGAAATTTTTATTAACCTTTTTTTTTAATTGACTATCGGAAAGCATGAATTTCAAATAAAAGTGTCTGCTCTTTTGAACAATTTAAAAAGAAACGTATAGATTAACAGAGAGATCTTTATGAGTGGCACTCGTTGTTGAGTACTGCCATGAAAACAGATCCTTCAGGCAGTGGAGAGAATCTGTATTGACATCAAATTATGTTTTTTCGTGGTTCTAACATGTAGGACGTAAGACCAATTTGCATGTTAGCGAGACCCTCCCCCGGTGTTCTACGTGACCCCGATCAATATCTCCTCACCATCAAGTTCTCGTGTAAATGATAGACTGAGGTAATTTGTTAGTTTTTCTATAGCAGCCCGGAGTCTCCATCTTCCTCCCACTAACGAATGGAAATTCATAGCAGGCAGAGGTGCACCTAATGAATGGAGGGAGGCTTAATAGCACTCACCTCTCTCTCTCTCTCTCTCTCTCTCTCTCTCTGCTGTTGCGTATGTCGCCTGAGAAATTTGGCTGATTAGCAGTGTATAGGACTAACGACGCGAGAAATATATTGCAAGGCAGCAGGCCGGATTGCTAGAGAACGTGGTTTTGACTTCAGCATTTGTCTTGATTTCTGGGCTGTCATTAGCATGCAAATAAGTAATTATTCAAGCAGAGATGTTACAGAGTTAACAGAGTTTGGTACGCTTCTCGCTCTTAGCGCCATTTCTTTCCATTATAAAAGAGTGCTTTTACTGAAAATCATAGATAGCATTTGCCAGAATGGCTCGGAACAGTTTGGGGGCAAACACAGTTTCAGAAATAAATCCGTGTGATCAATACAACAGGTGGTGTAATAATTATTCGACGAGGCGTTTCTCCGTAACCAGTTAACTAGCTCGTAGTGGAGTGTGTTATTGGCTAGCTCGTGCTAGGAATTACTTTCAAGTTTCCAGAGTCTGTTTGTTTCATTGTGATCCGCTTAATGAAGTTCGTCATCAACGTACACTACATTGATTTACTAATGAGACGTGACTGTGTACATTGTAGGCTATGGCGACGTAATTGTACCTTCAGAGGATAGAAATAGATGCATTAAACTACCGAAATTTACGGGGGGGGGGGGGGGGGAAGAGAGAGAAAAAGGACAAGTATTAATATTTATGAAAAAATGGCTTGCCTACGGAAGATACGTTCTACATATTTTATTTGTTGATTTATTTTTAAGATAAATTTTTAAAAAATTCAAAAAAAAAAGCAGTTTACCTGTTCATCATAAGCTTTTTAGATAGTATACGGGATTCGAACCAGTTAGTTTTTTTTTTATATCTGACCTTTAACCCTCATTGGTACTAAATACACAGTAAGTTTTCAAATATTTCGTGCATAAGGACAATTATTAGAAAATTTTACTATAAATATTTTATATGTGGCCTACATAAAAATAGTCCGTCTCCAAGTTCGATTAATTCCCCACCCCACATCAAATGGGCCATCGTTAATCGTTTCCTATATGAAACAACGTTGGTTCGAACCCGAAAAGAGTGATTATGTTAAGTGCATATAATGAGATCGAAGATGGAAGCGCCCACTCTTACTTTTCTTTCTCAATTAAAGATACCGAAAGTTAAAGCCGCTTAACTATAGCCAAACTTTTGGAACAACAACAAGATGGGGGGGGGGAATCACAGTGTGTCCTTGTGGCTCTCTGCTTGCCATGACTGACAGCACAAAAGATGTATTTGCTTTAGAACATCATCCTTGTCAAAGTGACGTTCCCAAAGTAATGGTTTGACAACAAAAGAGACAGCAGCTGACATCTCAGTAAATACAAGTTGACGTAATTATTTCCTTGTCTCCACTCCCAGACAGCTTTTTCTCGGGTTCATCCCGACTACCATCTTTCCATTTGATTTTAATGTTATCTGCTCTAAGTAAGAAATTGGATGCTTTCACCGAGTTCTTAGCATTGTTTTTGAGACTCGCTTAATCAAGAAGATGAAAACAATTCCCCCAGCGGAGAACATTAAAGACTAAGCGCTTTCTTAAGTGCATTCATGGATAGCCGTTGTAAGATTGTATGCTTTTTCCCCCCCCATTTTTTTTTTTGTCCTTTTATATCGAGAGAGAAAAAAAATTCACCTTAACAATCTAAGGTTCCTTCATCAGCTTTAGAAATCTAACAGTTACATTAAATAAATTACATATCTAGGGTAAGGAGGGGGGGGGGGGGTTGCTGGTGCAGAGAGTTTTATGCATCTCCAAGACTACGTAATGATCTAGCCTTTCAGAATTGCCAAAGTTAAACAAGCTGCACGGAGATCGGTTGGTGACTTTTTTTTTTTTTTCATACGTAAATAATTGAAAATGTGCCTTATGAAATGTAAAATTTCAATTTTTTGCTTCCAAAATTTAAATTGTGTATTTCAATTTTGGGGAAAAAAAAAAAAAAAACTGGTTCGACAAAGGTGTCAGATTGTACTTCAACATTTAGGCAGTCCACATCAATCGGAGATGTGGAAGTTCTTTATAATGACCCTTACAGCTTGTGCCTTCCCAAATCCTGTACTCAATTAGAAAGAGCGCAGTGCAGCGCGCTATGCCTATTAGGTCCTCCACATACACATACAACACCGCTTTGCCTCGCGAGACATTTCTTCTACTACCCTAGTTGTTGACGTAGCTCGTTATTTGGCCCACAGAAAAAAAAAAAAAAAAAGATGAAGAGTTCCCCCGGTAGTGCTGTGGAGTGTATAATTGGTCGAGAACCCTCCCGTATACTAGTTAGCTTTATGAAGGAAAACGGATGGATGGGGGGGGGGGGGGGGGGTAGAATCACTCTAACCTTAGATCGTGACCTCCAAACTCGACAGTCTGCTAGTCTCCGCTACACTGAGGACGTCTGTTTCGGCCGCCTCGACTGATGAATTATGGGAAATTAGTTTGTGGAAGGAATGTAATCCAAGCAGTCGAGAGCACTTTAAAATGGGAACCAAATACCACCAGCTGAAGTTGCGTGGTTGTAAATATTCGTTGTAGCTTCACTCAACCATTGCCTACATATGGATATACGTGTATGAGAGCAGTTCTTTCTTCTTCCCTCACTATAAACACCCCCCCCCCCCTTTTTTTTTTTTCTTTCCAACCTCTTTTTTTTTTTTGTCATCTTATGCTCGGTAAAACTGACAAACTATAAATGTAGATAAGAGGTAAAGCTTATAAAGGGAGGAAAAGCTTTAGCGAGACTATCAGGCTCGCTTAAGCCTAATTAGGCTTATCTAAGGCTATCAGACTCTGCTAAGCCTAATTAGGTCCATCTGAAACTGCTAGGTTTCGCAATGCTGTTAATATTTTTTATGTTACCTGTAATTTGTAAAACCTTATATTTTTCCTTTTTTTTTTTTTTCATATAATCTTTTAACGTGCCATTTTTTTTTCTTTGACTCCAAGAAAATTTTGGAAGAGTAAACTTAAATACGAGCTATGTTATTGTAGGCAACATGAAAGATGGCTGCACATACTATAAGCGAATTAGCGCATTATCGAATCTTAGATCTAGAATAAATAAGTGGACAACGAGTTTAATTGCTAATTCTTAAATTATCATTTAGGAAAAGCAATATATATATATATATATATATATATATAAACTGTTGTTTTTAGCTTTAAATGGAATGTACATTGAATGCTTTTGGGTGAGTCATTCGGAGCCGAAAACTTTCAAGACAATTACTCATTATCTGGGCGGAAGCGTTTGCGCTGGTTGCAGCCACGCTGGTTGGTTACCAGAGAAGCTGAAATAAGGACGCGCCAGTCCGACGAATCTAATTTCTGCTGTACCACTCATACGGATGGATCAAATGTATACTGCAAACAATACAAGTCGATAGATCTCTCGTACATATTTTCCAATGTCCAGGCCGGGAAGATTTTTTATGTTTTGGGATATGTTTAGCTGCTGAGAATTAGGACTCCTCTCACTGTTGCATATTAACTAACACATGAACCAATGGCCTACCGGCAGCTCATAGCAGACCACGCACACTCTGCTGACAGACTCATTCATATTGGCAAACATTGGATCATTAACATTTTATTATATTAAAATGCAAAATATGCAATCAGAGGACTTTTTTTTTTCTTCATGTAACTATAAAAATAGGAAAGGCATTGTCATTCTCTATATTTTAGGTTATGTCTTTGTTATATCTTTAACTGAACGGTTGTATTCCTTCTTATTCCACACTGTGAGAATGTATCGAAAAATTTTAATTATTCCAGTCAAGATCCTCAGTACCTATGCTTACGCTTCCTTGACTAAAGAACTGTGGAAAAAATATAATATAGATAGATACATACACTAATAACTGCTAATTTAGATCTATAAATACCAAAGTAATAAGGCAAAAAATCTTTTCTTTGAATTCTACTTATTTGCTAGCTGGTCATATTAATCTCATAATCATGAATTAAGGAAAACTTTTTATGCACTGAATAAAAAGCATGCAATTTCAAGTTATTAAACATCGCCGTTTTCTTAAATCTATTCATTTAAGATGGTCTTATCGCGGCGGAAAAAATAAGTCTCTCAAACTAACATTTATGTAAAACTTCTGAATACCTTGACTTCAATCAACAACTATTTGAAGTCTTGTTTTTCCCTTCGTGTAGATGAAGGTCAAATTCAAGACACAAGGACGATTCCTACCCGAGTAAACTTTATTTTTATTATTTTTTATTTAGTAGAAAACGCAGTCATCTATAACCTCCCATCTCACCTCATGTATAATAGTCTTAAATGCGATTTATAGTCAGCTTTTTGGATAGGCATTCTTTTCTATCAAGTCTTACAAGAGAATCCTGGCAATAAACTAAACGACGTCTGTCTAGTGGTGAAAGCACACACAGTTATATATGGAGGGGGGGGGGAGATAGTGTTGTGTGTTCAAGCATCATCAGTTAAGTCAGTTCATATATGTGTTGGCGCAAAGCTTACATAGCTGAATAAGAAATAATAATAATAAAAAAAGGTTTCGTGTTCATCATCCGTCTCTTTGTGAGAGAGAGAGAGAGAGAGAGAGAGAGAAATAAATACTGTAAAATTCCAGAGCTGGGAAAGCGAAAACATGAGAGATCACTGTTTGCTGTGGCTATTCCCCCCTCCCCCCCTTAATATCTCTTGTTATGAAAGAATTGTAAACCGTTTAAGCAATGAGTTAAAAAAAGAATTTGTAAATATTACAGTTACTTTTCTTTCCCCCCCCTGAACTTTCATACTCCTTTTCGCAACGCTGGATCACTGATACTGTTAAAAATTATGAACGCCATTTCGTTCACAAAATATTTCAACCTTCCCTCCCTCTGGTGCAGCTGTAAGAACGGCATGTGACCTTTGGTTGTAAAATATGAGATTCAAAACCATCAGGGTGCTAAGTGACTTCTACACGCCTTTTCATATTCGGCCTCAAACGGAGGTGGAAAGTTTTTTCTGACAGGAATAGACAAACCCGCTAGTGAACACTCTCTTAACAGACGAATTGCATTAACTTCCTCTTAAGGGACTAGTATACGAGGGTGTGCTGAAAAGTTGTGATAATCGCCATGAAGAAATTGAGGTAGAATCTCAAAGAAAGGAAAAATTATTACAATTTGATGAAACATGGGGTTAAAGGGTTTTAAGATATCTTCCTTCCTATCTGTAATTCAATCCGAACCAAGTGAGGTTTTAAGTTTCTTAATGTAACATATTTCGTGTATAATAATAATAATAATAACAACAAAATCTTACAGTCTTCAACTCTCTTCATTTTGGCTAGTTCTGGTGTTGTAAAGAAAATAATAAAATAACATAAAAATAAACGGTATATCACGTGTTCATTCAAGTTTACGTCCATGCTGTAGATTAGCGGCTTTTAAACAATTAAACAAAAAAATGAAGCGGTCTTTTAATAAATAAAATAATAAATAAATAAAAATATTCTATTCTATTCTTTAGAAATGGTATGCGTATTCGTGAAATCACACACACGAACGCACACAGTGCGTTCCTTTAGTCTGTCTTTACGTCTGCATACAAAATTACCTAAAAAAATGACGTACTTGAACAGCTCTTCCTTTAAAAAGGCGGATCTATTGCTAAACAGATAAATTCATTGCTGGTAATAAAAACTAAAAATAAGATAAAAAACGCATGTTTCTTTCTTTCTTTTCTTTTTTTTTTTTTCATTCTATAGTTAAAACTGGTAGATAAAAAACAAGAATAAAAGAAAGCGATCAGTATTCGAGTTTCTCTAGAGCCTCTAATTTGTTATTTGTAACGTTTAAACCCCATAACAAAGACTATAATCTTTATATATGATGGCTAAAGCAGTCTAATTTTGATCGGCTTTACATTAACCAACAATTCTCTTTCAAGTTTGCTGAGCATGGCGCACGCTCATTAACTTATTGTCACGTTTCTGACACTAATAACTGCATTTAGCAGACGGAAGCATCGGATTACATTTTAACTTCTGATATAATCTAATGTATTAGTACGCACGTAGACGATAATGAAATATACCGTTTTAACTTAATAAATTAACTACATTTCGAAATCTCTTTGCAAATAAACTATAAAACTGAAATTTAATGAAAGATAAGAAGTAAATAAATACGCTAAACATTATTGAACAAAAAATATTAATATTCATTTAGTTTCGCATTTGGATAATTTAGTTTCGCATTTTGGATATATCAATTATTAAAAACTGGAGAGATTTTTTTTTTTTAAAGAGAAAAAAATGAAAGTGTTAGATTCAATACGTAACATTCCACATAAGTCAGATTTAAAGAAACTATTAATCTTTTCTATAAAATATGCAGAATATTTATAGGGACTATTTTCTCTCTTGAATCTTTCGAAAATAAATTCAACATTTTCTGAGTATTCGAACAATAAACAGAAAATTGTTCTTTTTTGTGTGGATAACTATAAGAGTAGCTAACATCCTGTGTGTTCCCGTGTGATGTTGCATCTGCGGTGACGGACTTTACTTGTCGAATACATGCCATGCCAGTGATGGGCCGGCCTTAGTAATGTATTCAGGCTGATGATGCAGACTACCTTGAGGAATAGGGGGGAGGGGAGGGAGAAGATGTTGAGATGCGTTGCTCCTGTATGTCAGGTTCTTGTTGGTAGTTCTTGTAAATAACACATCAACCCTTTTGCTAAGCGAGCTCGTTAAGATTTTTTTTCTTTCTTTCTTGCTCTTGGCAAGCAAAACTAACAAAGTTTTTTACCCCTCACCACCACCCAACACTATCACCATTTGAGGATAACGTTTTTCTTTTGTTTGGGAGTCGGAGAGTCGGCTTAAAGAAGGTGGGCCCAGTGCATATTTCTTCTTCTTTTATTCAAGTTTTTTGACTTAAGAATTGAGATGTACATAAGCTCTTTAAGGGTACACATTAATTTAGTAAACAGTTTTTTTTTTCTGTTTATTCAAAAATAGAAATTCACATTCACACCAAATAAAATAACTAATAAGAAGAAATAAAGAATATCAAAGTGTTAAATGAGTTGGCTATTGCTGTTACCCTCCAGCCATGATCAGAGCCTTATATAATATAAATATATATATATATAATATATATATATTATATATATATAGCTCAATAAGATTTGTAGAGGCTTCTTTCTCCTATCTCTTGTCACAAAACACAATCTTTAATAATATATACAGGGTGTTCGGATTAAATTTGACAGTTTCGTAAGGAAAAAGAAAATCTTCTTTGTATCTATTAAATTTAATGAATTGACAAAAAAACATTACAGGCAGAGTTAATTACAATACTATCAACAAGATTTACTCAAAATAACCACCATTAGCATCGATCACAGCTTCAATTCTGCTTCGGAACCTCGAACAAGCTGATGCTACAGTCTCCCTGGGAAGGGCCGCAAAAACTGTTTTAATTTTATCCATTAACTGGGCTTTTGTATTACTGGAAGTGCGATTGGTGTCTTTTTCAACTGCGCCCCCCCATACAAAATAATCCATGGGGTTAAGGTCTGGGGAGTTTGGAGGCCAAACATTTGGACTGGTGAAGTCGTAGAAATTTTCAGACAACCATTTTTGACTTTTCCCAGAGGTGTGGCAAGGGGCCGAATCCTGCTGCCATACATACGGCCTACCATTGGCTACCCTTGTTATCCAGGGCTTGACTACAGTTAGCAACTCCACGAACAAAGCCCGAATTCCAATGCCAGGGTTCTTCAACACCTGTTCCTGCAGATTTGCGAGGAATTCTGCTGTACGAACGCAATCAGATCATCTGCTAGGGATCTTTCTTCTTGCTACATCCTCGTAGTCACCATTGCAAGTCTCTAGTTCATGCCTGATTGTTTTTACTGTATTCAGGGAGCATTGGGCAGCAGTCGTAATATCCTTATTTTGATGGCGGGCACGAATCATCATGATACAAGTTATTCTCTTCCATGATTCAGGTGGGTTCCAGCTATCCATCCTTTCTGACATCTTGTATATGAATGAAGAAGGGTCCAAACTTTTAAATGAAGAGAAGTGTGTGTTAATACATGTAACTTACGGAAAAATATAATTAATTATAAATATGTCAAATTTATCCCGAACACCCTGTATTATAGAAGGACTTTTTTAAAAAAATAATATTATAGTAGTACTTTTTTTTAAAAAAAAAGGTTTGTGTTTTGTGAGACAAGAGATGGGGAAATCTGAAAAATCTGAAAAATAAACAGCTAGCAATTTGTAGAAGAACGCATGAATACATTTAATAAAAACTATAATATGAGAGAATTCGATAATAGAAAAAAAAAATTGTAGTAGAAAACCAGAGGAAACAACACTATTCTTGTGGTTGGCCATTCCTTCTGCTGTGTTCCCACCCTTCAGCAATTGTGTAAGTTCAGATCTTGTAATCTTTCTAAGAAAAGTTACTGACAAAACAAAAATACAGAAACTGGCATTGTATTTCATCCTTCAGGAAAACGAGTGAAATTTGTTAGATGGTACGTTCGAGTCTTGTGTAAAAGCCAATAAACTCTTGACTACAAATCCTCTTATATATTTTGTTACTGGACCCATTCTATTTGGGATATTGACCGGGAGATTAGAGGTAGTCTTTGTTATATAAAAGCCATCCCACTAAAACAAGGTGGGCTGTTTGTGGAAATCGGAAACCACAAATATTAGCTCCTCTCTCTCTCTCTCTCTCTCTCTCTCTCTCTCTCTCTCTCTCACATGCAGGACGCAAGGAAAGCTTGAGATCATCTTCTTTTCTATATAGCTTAAATCTTGAAACTAAGATCCTAAAATAAACTATCAGCTTCAGTTTTATATGATGAAACACAAAGAGTACAAGTTAGTTAGTTTTTGCATTCGAACTGCTAATTCTCTAATTACTATACGATATTTAAAAGTGTAACCTATTAATGATACATGTTCTTAAAACTCATACACAATCATGTGCAAAAGAAAAAAATTCATATTTTTTAGTCAGTGACTCAATTTGTGCGTCAGAGAAGATGGCATTAGTTGTATATTTCATAGAATGATAACGTTTGTTTATTTCAGGAAAATACGACATATCTCACGAAAGCATGACGTCACATCCGTCTTGACTGACAACAAAGAAAACTATTTTGTTATATATTGAGATTAGTTTTATATATATATTTATTTAAGGTTCTTAATTCCTTCAACGAGTTAAAAAAACACAATCAAATGATGTCATTATACGCACCCCTCATTTACTTATTTAAGGTTAGAAAGGGCCACTAAGAATAAATCTGTTTTTACTATCAGTAAGGATCCCATTTCGTTTGGTTCCTTGTGCCATCTTCCTCTGTCGACGAGGTGCTGGCACGTTTCCCTGGTAACAAATAGGATGACTGTAATGATGACACAACGCCTTTTTCTCGCTCTACAGATGATAACTTCCGACAGCCCTCTTAAGGAAGAAATCTTCCGCCTCAGAAGAATGAGCTAGTACGACGGAACATGAAGAGTGATGCATTTTTCATGGAGAGCTGTTCTGGAATGAACTGAGAATAGAGTGCACGTTCTTCAGTCTCCCGTGGTGCGAGTCTTTCTTATTGGCTATATAAGGGCTTGTGTCAAATGCTTCCCGACTGTCAGATTAATAATCGGCAGACTGGTGATTGGATTTCTATAGAAGGTGGCGTTTTCGTTTTTCCTATCCACTGCAGGCAAATTGCACTCGTGCTGGTCAGCTCCTCCGCATTTCAGTCTTGCTTTAGTGGAGTCCATCTGTAGCTGTTCTTCTTAAACCCGAACTGTATTAATGTTGTTTGACAGACATTTTTAGCTGGAACCTTTCCGAATTAAAATTCCCCCAGAACGACACGAGTTCATGGTTTCTTATAATATTGTCCTAACTGGAAAGTGACGAATAGTCATAACTTCAGTTTTTTCTCTCTCTCTCTTTCTCTTCATAATACAATAGGAAGTGACGATCCTCTTTTGTTAGAAGTACATGGTTTCGAATCCTGTTCAGGACACATTCATACAGTGCCAGCTCGAAGGTATGTGGCGCCCCCAGGCCAGTTTTATCAACGCATTGTAAGACAAGACAGGCATCATAGAATTCTTTATTTTTAAAAGCAGTTTATATTGACAAAAAAAAAAAAAAGAAAAAAAAGTGCGTATGGGGCACTTTAGGGAACACTTCTCGTACCACCAACGCTTCGACTATTAGTATTCGACTAATACTATTACTTTTTTTACGATGTTGGCGCCCCTAAGCCTAGAGCCGGCCCTCCATTTATAAGAATATTCCGACTAGAGTTGGTCGGTTTCATACTTAGAGAAAGATGGTTTCTTCCTCCAGTACAAAACAGGCGAACCGGTCAAGGAAAGAACATGTCTCTTGACAGACTACGGCGACAAATGAAAACTGGATTAACTCCCTCTCCTTGTCAGTAAATTTAGGTTTAAAAAGAAGCTAGATTACTTTACAGTAACTGGACCGTTGTACCTAACATAGAAAGGAAGATTCTCTCTCTCTCTCTCTCTCTCTCTCTCTCTCTACTATCCTATGATGTTCTTTGTTTCTTTTCCATTTCTGTTGTCTCTTTGTTTCACTCCTTTTCTGTTTCACATTTTCCTCGCAATAAGGTTGCTTTTCCTTTTATACTTCTCCTTTTTAAAATCAGCTTGCAACGGACATAATATTTTTCGAACTGAATGATAACCTTTGCGATTCGAGAATAAAATGCATCGTGTAACGTTAAAATTCTCTTGTTGAAGAACCTAATGAAGAACCTAGCAATATTTGTGTGCTACGAACTGAAACAGATCGAAAGATGTAATAGTAAAAAATTCAAGATACGTTTCTATCGAAGAGATGAGAGTTCAAACGCAGTCTGTGACTGGCTTTATTGAATACGTAGATGACCGAATATTTTTTGCCTTTTTCTCCTAACTCGGTTTTTTTGCTTCCCGTGAAATAGATAGACCGGCCTCTTGAAACATATGCATTTCATAAATAGATCTTTACCACATCCAATTAAGATCAAGTTCAATGTTAATGAATTCCTCAATGCCTGAAAATAAGTATTAGGAGAACTTGAAAAAGGGAAAAAAAAAAAAAAAATGGTTGACATGACTCTAGCTTCCGTCTTTTGCAATCTAATCTGACCTGTGGAGCCAATAAATTTACGATTTCGTTACAGGAGCGGATCGATATTTTAGTTTTTGGAGATGAACTGAAATACTGTAGCCATGATTGAGAGATACTTTATTAGTTCTGCTTTTTAAAACATTTCTTGATTTATTAATATTTTATCAAGTTTTTCATAATAAGTAAATCTGTAATGCATTTTAATCCCAAAGGGGAATAGGCGAAAAGCTTTTAACCCTAAAACTTTTGAAAATTGATAAGCATCCGATTTCCACCCTAAATCTTCACAATTAGTGGAATTCAAGATTATTGATGATTTCTAAGGGGTGGGGAGGGAAGAGAGAGGGGGGGGAGATAGGATAGGATAGACAACTGCCGCCATCTCATGTTTTTAAATCCTAACGGGGATTATTGTCTGAAATATTGTGCGGTCTGTTAAAAATTTAAAAAAGTTAAAAATCAAATTTTCTGAAGGAAAAACACTACTTAAGTCAAGATATCAAACTCGTCAATCATTTATTTCAAAAATTTAATTAGTATTGTAATTCGAGAACAAAGAGATAGGTTTGGTTCTTGATGCTATATCCTAATTCAAGAAATCCCAGTGGTCCTTCTTCCATCAACCCAGCTGTCAGAGGGAAAGATGTTCTTGAATGATTTGACTTAATCTCCGCTTGTGGTAAAAAAAAGTTATAGTTGTATTCTACACAACATGCGCTAAGTATAAAAGAAACCAAACAAATAAAGAATAAATAAATAATAATAATAGCATTATTAAATAATGCTTGGATATGGTCTGAAATAAATCTAAAATTAGTCAACATTTTGGTTCCTTACAGATAATAACCTTTTGGAAAATTTTGAATTCCTATACGGGGTTTAAAATTCATAGAATAATTATGTTCCATAAACTATGAAAACATAGAAAATATTCTAAGAATTGGAAGCTTAATTTATTATAATTTCACAATAGTTAAAATTGAAATAATGTTAATAAAGTTTGATAAATACTAATCGAATATTAAATAATTCAATTTCATTTTTAAAACAACAAAAGATTCTTTGTCTTAAAAGTCTCTCAAAATATTTTTCTTTTTAACTAATTCGCTAAACTTAACAGAGTTTGACAAAAGTTTGTTCAAATTTCTCGATATATATGATATATCATGTTTCAAGTACAGTATCAAACTTATTCATTTATTTTAACTACCACTAGAGGCCGCACTCGCTTTATTTTCAAACTCGTTTCCAAAGCAACAATGTGCCTGTTAGTTTTGGGTTGTTGGTAGGAATATAAAGCGGCACGCTTTGCGTGAACGGAGTTTCATTAAATTTGATATAAAGCACTTTCCACTAAAATTCAAAGTAGTATGCGAATTTTGGGTCACATAGGCCAGTGATTTTCAACTGGTGTGCCGAGATCGATCGATATTCTACTTCAACCATTCTCAACGACCTGTAATAATTCTTGTGCTTGGTATCACATAACGCCAAATTGGCATCATAGCCATGGAATTGAAAGACTGTGTATAGGCTATCCTTTTGCGCTTCTATTTTTTAAAAATCGTTTCTTTATTGCTAGCACTGCTTTTATCACGAGTTAACCTTAGAATAAATAGATTCTTTGCCAAACTTTCGCGAAGAAAAACTGAATGTGTCTACGGAACGTGTAAATTCTGAAACATTCTTCACAGATGTATCCATATGGAGGTAACGGGGCGATTAGATGCACAAAAATATTTAATATGGTGCTTATGTGCACTTGAATTTCAGTGATTGGGCTGCTATTGAAATTAATTTGAAGTTGTAGGAAGGTTTGAAAGGCCACATGTGAGCCTCTGATTATCCATTCTCTTCTTTAACCCATCCGTCTCTTTGAACGAGTAGAAGCTCCCGATTAGAGGTCATGGCGAATTAATACAGCCAGTACGCCACACCTCTACTGCATCCCGTAAGGGTAAGTGTTTATGCTTGTAGATCCGTGTGTGTGTTCATGGGACTGGTTTGGGGCCCAAAAACCCGTGTTTTTGGAAGAAAAATCTCCACTCCGTATGAGGCCGGTTAACTCACAGTTTGATTGAAAAAACTGAGTTAATAAAAATTCCCCACCTCATAGATGGGAGGAATAGCTATCAACTATACTAACTTACGAAAGCTATCTTGATTGGGAATCTTAGGTTTTGAATCCCTTCTTGGATGTGAAGAACGTGTTAGGGCTTCTCGACTGACAAGTTAGCGATCTCTCACACACAGGTAAACAGAGGTTTTCCTTAGAAACATTGGCAAACTGACTGGAGAGCAATACACAATAAACTGATATAATACAGTTGCCTAACTCTTTGGTCCCAAATACTTTGAAAAACTGAGGAGTATAACCAGTGGTGAGCTATGGAAATTTTAACAAAGGGCTCGCATCGTCAAGCAAAATAAATCCGTATTTCACACAAAAACTTTTATTAATACAGCTTTGTGTACAAATGCGAATCAAAAAGTATGAGAGGACAACCAACCTGTAAAGGCTGATTGTCCTCTCATACTGTAAAATATCATTTTTAAACCAATATTTCATGATCTAAACATGAAATATTGGCACACAATCATCTGTGTTAATTTATCTTACATAAGAAAAACATTTTTTAACTATTTAAATATAAGAAGAATAAAATCTTTTATAATCGTACATAGCCGGTCTTGGGCATGGACAGTAGGGTTTTTTCCCCAGTTTATCCTGGGGTTTTTCATCCCGCAAAGCAGGCAAACCGGTCTTGAGAATTCAACACTACAGGACATAGGATACACCGGGGCGTAGCGCTGACCATCTTATCCTGTGAACGGTTTGAGGTCTGATAATTAACAAACTCTCGACACCGCAAGGTAAAAGAGGGTAAAAAGGAAAATGAGATGAGAATGAGATAATCGTACACATGAAATAGTCCGCATTTGTTATAAACAAAATAAATTTCTTTTGTTTGCGATAGAAGTTTTTATGACAATCTATAAATAATAAATAAATATTATCTAAACACAATAATATTGAAGTAGGTTATATTTCTCTTTTGTTTTTATGCTTCAAGTGATAATCAACGGTACCAATCAAGAGGAATTATTTTATAGTCCTATTTATTTATATGCGATTACCAAAAGTGAATTCTTATTTGTAAAATGGTAGTAACAGTAACTATAATATTTTATTTAATAAAATCGCTTTGTTAGGTTACCGTATGAGTTTGTCGCTTAATTTATTTCAACATGATTTTTTTTTTTTTGAACAAATAAAAAAGTAAACAAGAAGAAAAAGGGGCTCGCAAAATTGAGAAAATTTTAACAAAGGGCTCGGGCGAGCCCCTCATAGCTCACCACTGAATATAACTGAGTAATGTAATTATATCACTATGACGCGTTGAAAGTTTTAATAATTATCATTTGGTTAAAGTCTTCCTATGTTTTTATTGCATTTCTGTGTGCAGATGATCAATATATTGCATTGGATTTTAGATAAGTCAAAATTAGGTTGCTAAAAGTTTCGGCCTTTTTTTTATTCTGTGAACATGAACACTCCACATTAGAATATTCTAAACGTTTTGGAAATCTTTAATATTCTCCTTAATAAACTGGATTTAGCCCTTTACAGAGACTAATAATCCACCAAATCCCTCATTGGAAAGGAAAAATGCATCATTACACAAAGTCAATAGTCATTACATATTCCTGACTAGGATTTATAAACGGATCGAAATGTCTGAGGTACTGAATTATGCAAAGGTTAGTTATGAGTGTATGCGTCATTAATGCAACTAAAACAACGCTAAATTGCCTGACGGTGAAGTCATCCATATAATGGACATGGATGTATTATTGAAATGAAGTAATGTTTGCTAATCTTAATCGGACTAATTTTAGTCCCATTCACGCAGTGTTTACCAGGTCCAGATTTCTCATTAAGCTTACGATGTTTAGAGCCATCGAAATAAGGGGAAGAAATCTAAAAAATATGGGGAAAAGAGTTAACTTTCTGGCCTTGGGTTGAATTTCATCTTTTGATAAAAATTTCCCAGAAAATTGAAGGTATCATGTAGCTCAACTTACATTTGGGGTTAACCCTATATCAATCAATACCATCTATTTTTCTTAGAAGTATTCATTGTACAATACTAACTCGGTATTCTACAAAAATTTCAGAAAAACTAAAGAACAGGTATAGGTATGAAGGTTAGAGATACGTTAAATCAACTTTATGAGATAAGTATATTATGTCTTCCTAAGTTTGTGTGTTCTTCGGCTGGTGTGTTTATTTTAGGAGAATAAAAAAAGTCGGAATTTCTGAGGAGGAAAGACTACCACCATCTCCCATATGAAACCGAATAATTCACTCAGTGCCAGATTATGATTGGTGCGTTAGTATTATGACGCACGATCACGAGGTACGTATGCTATGTCAGTCACTGGCGTATATTCGTTAGTCGATTTGTCTGTTTTCTGCTGGAGACAAAACTCGTGCCAGTTTTGTGTTTAAAATGTTTTTTCTGTAGAAATCGTATTGTTTTCGAACTTATTCTAAAATAAACTATTGTATTTTATTTAGAAAGGTCGTACAATAGATAGAGAGTTTTTTCTTTTTTCTTACGTTGTTTTAATGTTGCGTTTAAAGTTACGTTGATTTAATGGTAGCGACATAAGGCTCTTGTAACACATTCATGACTGATACTCGCAATGATCTGAATATTTATTCTTATATTTCCTTAGTTGGAAATACTTAATGGTTATCTTATTTTCATCCCCCCCCCCCCACGAATGTTCTTAATGTAGTTATATTTTAAGTTGCCCGTTGTTCTGTTTCAAACAAATTCGTAAGAAATAATGATCGTGTTTCTTTTTTTAAACATACTAAGTCAGCATCTATAATCTGAAATTTGAGTTCTTTGTTATTTTATTTTTCTTTCTTTCTTTTTTTCTTTCTTGTGTGGTGAAAGAGCTTGATAATGTGGTGAATAGAAAACTGATTACCTCCGCTATGCACTTAAAGAATAAAATAAGAATGTTATTTGAAAATTTCTTGCCATTCGAGAAACATCCGGGGATTTAATAACTTTTTTTAACGAAACAGTGACATCGCATAATATTATGCATTGCAGCAAATAAAAAAAAAAAAATTGCAATTGTTTTCTGTGAATCAGGTTGTAATTCTTCATTATTGTTACAATTTAACTTTGTATTATTTCTTTAGGTGAAGGAATAGAAATATGAAATAGGGAGGAACTGTTCTTCCTTGATGCAGCTGAAAAATATCACCCCCCCCCTCTCTTCTTTCGTTATCTTCACTTTTTTTTTTTTTTTTTGCCTGTATCCCTGCAGGTACTAAAATCTGCAACAACTGAAGATCAATATTTAAGGAAAATTATTGTCTTACACATCCTTTTTTTTTTTTTTTTTTTTACAAAATATTAATTACTTCATTAAATCTATGCATACGTATATTATATATATACAATTAGATTTATGTTTTTCGCCGCAAGTTATTGTACTTATTTTATGAATGGGGAGAGGCAATTGATTTGAATCTCTTTACAAGTCTGTTAAGGTTGTGTTAAATTGGTTTTACGTCCTAAGCAACTCAGCTATGAGACCAGTGTTATTATGTCTGTGTGAATTGCGTGTGCTCTAATAGCCGATTTACCTGCTTTGGGGGAATAAAAAACCCGAGGTTCCGGGAACAAACACCTTCTGCCTCCGTATGAACCCAGCTAACTCATCTTCCGTTGAAAAGCTCTTGTTCCTTACGTCCTAGACAGGATTCGAATCTTTCCAAGCAAAGGACATCCGTCGAAACCGACTGAGCTACGAGGGTTTTCTAAGTCTGTTAGAAATCAGCGGGCCGCTTCATTCTATTTTTGGCCACTATTTGTGCTCCTCTTTCTTATTTTTACGCCTTCTTAGCTCAGTTGCGAGGAGGACCAAGCAACATTTTCCATTGGATGCAAAAGATCTGGATTCGAATACCATCTAGGACGCTAAGAAAACTTTTATGAGGACTTTTCAATCGAAGGTGTGTGGCAAGTTTCAAGTCTCGTGTGAAGGTGAGAGATTTTTTTTTCTTTTTTTCTTTCAGAACTGGCTAGCCTGCCAGAGTACACTTTAATCAATTACCAAATACAAATATATTGATTTCATAGCTTTAACAATTTTTAACCAGCAAACTTCCTTACAGACTCTTTATGTCTTTCGAGTCTAATTTTCTCTGATGTCTTATTTGTCACCTTTTTTGAGTTTATCAACCCCTTTCCTTCGATACTGAACCCCCCCCCTTTCTTACAACTAACTATTTTCAAGTCCACTTTGAAGAATAAGAATCAACAAACGAAGAACCAAAGTTTGCGAAAATTAATCATCATAAGCCAAGAAAAAAATAAAGTGTATTTAGGTTTATATGTGTATACATTATAAGCATAAATAGATATATTATAAATAATGGTAAACTTAATTATCCTATCATGTAGATTTATGCAAGGTCATGTTAGTTGGAAGTGACGGGCTACTAGACTTACCACTTCAGTGGAAGATGGAATGTATTATACAGACTATACAATAAATTTATAGTATACTATTGATGACGATGATGAACAGCCTATTTTTCTACCCACTGTAGGGTGAAAGCCTCTCCCATTGCGGGAGGTTTGGGTCTACTACTCCCATGGTGACCCAGTCCATATTGGGAGAGTGTATCTATACTGGGGTGAAGGAATGTATGAAGGTGGAAGACAATCACAAACATCCATGCCTACGCGGGATTCGAGCCCGCAGTCTATTGGCTGGAGAGCGGATACGCTAACCACTCGGCCAACCAGGCCGGCATACTATTATTCATTATTAATAGTATTGTTTGCTGTTTATTTGTATAGTGATTAGCTAATCTCTAGTTCGACCACAGATGAGAGAACTCTCGACACTTCTACGCATGGTAGAAGGCGAATTCATTCCGATAATAGGGTTATCAATCCGTTTCGTGGGATGAGTGTTTATTATTACACGTCGGAAAATTAGCTTTTCTTTTATGAACATTTTAATTTTTAAAGTGGTAACTATTTTGCTTGTATAACATAACAGGCGGAAATTTTACGTATAAAGTACGTGATTTCGTGTGTCGGTGACGAATTCATATATCCCTTATTCATTTCTCTCTTTTAACATGAATTGACTCTTGTTGGCACTCCGCCAGCCTACGGTTCTATCAACTGTGGGTAGACTACATACAATAACATAATTTTGTTTGGCCTTTACTTGACAATAAGTTTTGCTTATGTCTATAACATGGCAGTTCATGTGTTCAAGAAAGAAATAGACAACATTAGCTCACTCTTCCATTAACGTGGTTCTAATGGATAGTTGGTTGTTTGGAATTACGACGGAAGCAACTAAGCCTATGACTAATACCGTTTGTTTGTTAATTGCGTATGTTCTTCTGACCGTTTTGTATGTTTTCTGGGATGGAAAAACTCCAGTTTGGGGGAAGAAAACGTCTCCCCCTCGACCTTCGTATGAGACTGAATAACTCACCTTCATGTGTAAAAATTCCTTATAAAAGATTCTTTGCCTCCTAGATGGATCGAACCCAGGCATTTACAACCACAGGTCATTTTCGTTAGCCACTGAACAACAGGGACTGGATCTATTCAAAGTACAAGGCAATACAATAGTAGTAGTAGTAGTAGTAGTAGTATAATACAGTTGGGCTGATAGCACTGTAATATTCGAGTATAACAAATAATAATATTAACTATTGTTGTGGAATATGAGTTGGATGCGAATATTCCAGCTCATCCAGATAGATAATCTGGGTGAGCTGGAAAACCAGAGTTAGGAAAATATGGAGCTATTTTTTCTTCTGTTTTTTTTTTTTTTTTTTTGTTGTTGTTAAAAATGATGCTTCTGTAAGAAAACCAATGGAAGCACAATGCATAAAGATTGTTTGTGTGGGTGCGAGATATACCGTAGATGATACTTGTAATTATATTCCATTCACGACTCTGACAACTGGCATTCTCTTAACCCCTTCCGTTTCTTTATAAAGTGGGGTGTGTAAAAGATCAGAGGTGAAGGTTACCAGTGATACTATCGGAACATGTTAGATATGTCGTATGAGAATTTCTTTCAAGGTTTTATTTTATATTATATCCGACAATATTTCCGTCGTCGAAAGCGTGCTACGAAGATAAGTACAGACATGTGGAAGAAAAAGAGTATGTGTGTGTGTGTATGGGGGTGTTGTAGCAATTATGACATTTTAGGGTTTTGGCGTCTTTAGGCAGGTGACGAGAAACTTCCCGTCTAGGATTCGACCTCTTTCGTGATCATGGCTGAGGTTTGGCAAAATCCTGTGCAGTGAGGGGAGGGAGAATGGGGGGGGGGATAAGAGAAACACTCAAGTGCTCTTCACGCAGTCTAGAAATGCGGGCAGCAAGCTCCGAATAACACGAACGTTGGTCACGTGAGTATCGTTAATTATAATGCTTTTCCCCATCCCTACCCCCATCATGGCAGGCACGTACAACACTTCATAGATGCAGGACGCAGTGCAAAAGGCACATTTGTTTTCATGGACCGCTGCCTGTACTGTGCAACCAATCAGCTACCGTGTCCTCTCCAAGACAGGACTGTTGGCGAAGTTATGACTTTCGCTCATTCCCCAGAGAGAGAGAAAGAGAGAGAGAGACCCCGTCAAGGCTTCTCCCAGCTACGGACCTTAATTAGCCTCCTCACTAGCGGCACGTAATGAAGATCGTCCGGTGATTACGACCTTGATAGGTACTGCGAATAAGGTGGCAGTTGCCATTATGGAATTTTTAAAAATTTCGCCAGTTTTATATTAGGCTGTTTGTGGTGATTCACGTATGTAGAAAGTGGGGGATATGACACCTTACTTCTGCCTACGTTTTAAACCCTTCGTGATCATGATACAAATTCCACCCGCTTCGATTCATCCACCTAGGTTACGTCAATTAGATTCCCATTACACGTACTTGCAACTTCTCCATCTTGTCATAGTTCCCCACATGAGAAGGGAATATAAGACTACCCACTGCTTCCTTATGGCATACAAGAAATCATCCAGTCATTTCTTCTCAGTGGGGTGTGTCATGTTCTGTCTCTTTTAGTACTGTGAAGAGCCCATTGGCCTTGCAAGAAACTCCATTCGGATACAAATCTTAACAATAAATCGGGTTTTTAAGACTGATTACTTGTCTGAACGGAAACCTATTGTAGTCCCTTGTTCTTAAGGGACATAAATTTTCTGCTGTCTTTCTACCCACCTGTGCTAGACGTTAGGGAATTAAAAACAAAAATGTCACTTAAAGAATATTTATCATCTTCTGTCCATCCCAGAAGTGTATTAGAAAATATTGGCCTCTCCTAGAGAAACACAATGGAATTTCTTAGGCTTCAGTTAGTCTACCTTGTTACATGTAGAGTTTTATTCATCAGTTAGGGTATTAGTTCCCTTTAGAATTTGAATTAAAAATATCTGCCAATCGGCTAAGTTTATAGCGTAAATTTGTTTTGTAATAGATAATAATATTTCATCGTTCTCTCTCTCTCTCTCTCTTGTGTTTTCTGGTTAATATACAGGAAGCAATTAAAATTTTTATTCTGTAGGAAAGCATTTTTTTAAAAAAATCATTTTATTTTTATGTCATTCAAGACACAGCCGCCTGCTGCAGATTCTCCATCCCTAGCCCTAGGCGCAGTGACTCTCCTGGAATTGGTTGAAAACAGGAATTGTATCGATTCATTCGACATTCTTCTGGTTCCCTGAATACAATGAATATTTGGAATTTTGATGAAGCATAGCGGAAAATTTCTGTCCAACCCCCTCCCCCCCCCGTTCCTCTCACATATAGGGATCCTGCTTGCCTTTATTTTTAAATAAAGGTTCTTTTGCGTACTTATCAAATAAATGGTACTTTAAATCTAAAAGCCCCTTCGTTTTAAAACTTTATGACTACTTCTAGCACTTTATAACACAAGAAAAAATAATACATAAAAAATTAAAAATAAAATAAAAATATTAAATTAAAAATATACAAAAAAGAAAACTATTTTCGATTTCTTTTAAAATAACTTTTCATTAAAATTCACACCTTATATTTTATAACATCATATTAGAATAAATAAATGAAAAACGAAAAACTTGAACCGAGGCAATGGGAGAAAAAAAAGTCCTTTTTAGGACTTCCCGGGTAACAAATAGCAATGCTGAACCAAGGAAGTTAACTGAGGTTCGGCTGTTGCTGTTATCCTGGGTGATGAGTTTTTGAGTTCGCTCCCTTAGGGTTTTTGCCCTAAGGGAGCACTTTGAGTCTCCGGGGAAGGTGTTCTCCGGCAGGGCCCGCTGAGGGGTTCTTGCCGGTGAATTAAATTATTTTCCTCGGAATTTGAGCGGTTCTGCTCAGTGGTCGGGGAGCCCGTCACTGAGTGGAACCAACGCTGAGATATGGACGATCTTTCGCCCACTATGGAGTGGCCTAGAGATCGTCCGATTTTTTTGAGATTTTACCCTTTACTTACTAATCAGGACTTCCCGGGTAACAATTAGCAATGCTGAACCGAGGAAGTAAACTGAGGTTCGGCTGTTGCTGTTATCCTGGGTGTGAGTTTTTGAGTTCGCTCCCTTAGGGTTTGCCTTAAGGGAGCACCTTGAGTCTCCGGGGAAGGTGTTCTCCGGCAGGGCCCGCTGAGGGGTTCTTGTCGGTGAATTATTTTCCTCGGAATTTGAGCGGTTCTGCTCAGGAGTCGGGGAGCCCATCGGGGTGCTAGGATGGGGCGGCCGACACTGAGTGGAACCAACGCTGAGCGGTTCTGCTTAAACGGGGAGCCCGTCGGGGTGCTTGGACGGGGCGGCCGTCAATGAGTGGAACCAACGCTGAGACATGGACGGTCTTTCGCCCACTATGGAGTGGCCTAGAGATCGTCCGATTTTTTGAGATTTTACCCTTTACTTACTAATCAGGACTTCCAGGGTAACAATTAGCAATGCTGAACCAAGGAAGTAAACTGAGGTTCGGCTGTTGCTGTTATCCTGGGTGTGAGTTTTTGAGTTCGCTCCCTTAGGGTTTTTGCCTTAAGGGAGCACCTTGAGTCTCCGGGGAAGGTGTTCTCCGGCAGGGCCCGCTGAGGGGTTCTTGTCGGTGAATTATTTTCCTCGGAATTTGAGCGGTTCTGCTCAGGAGTCGGGGAGCCCATCGGGGTGCTAGGATGGGGCGGCCGGCACTGAGTGGAACCAACGCTGAGCGGTTCTGCTTAAACGGGGAGCCTGTCGGGGTGCTTGGACGGGGCGGCCGTCAATGAGTGGAACCAACGCTGAGACATGGACGGTCTTTCGCCCACTATGGAGTGGCCTAGAGATCGTCCGATTTTTTGAGATTTTACCCTTTACTTACTAATCAGGACTTCCCGGGTAACAATTAGCAATGCTGAACCAAGGAAGTAAACTGAGGTTCGGCTGTTGCTGTTATCCTGGGTGTGAGTTTTTGAGTTCGCTCCCTTAGGGTTTTTGCCTTAAGGGAGCACCTTGAGTCTCCGGGGAAGGTGTTCTCCGGCAGGGCCCGCTGAGGGGTTCTTGTCGGTGAATTATTTTCCTCGGAATTTGAGCGGTTCTGCTCAGGAGTCGGGGAGCCCATCGGGGTGCTAGGATGGGGCGGCCGACACTGAGTGGAACCAACGCTGAGCGGTTCTGCTTAAACGGGGAGCCTGTCGGGGTGCTTGGACGGGGCGGCCGTCAATGAGTGGAACCAACGCTGAGACATGGACGGTCTTTCGCCCACTATGGAGTGGCCTAGAGATCGTCCGATTTTTTGAGATTTTACCCTTTACTTACTAATCAGGACTTCCCGGGTAACGAAAGGCAATGCTGTAGCCAATGAAGCTTTAACTGAGGCTCGGCTATTGCCCGTTACCCAGCCATGACTGGAGCTTTTAGCTCAATAACACCCCATCCACACAGATTTTCTTCATTCAGATGACGGGATAAAGAGTCAAGGACTCAGTCCATCTCCCAGTTCTTTTAAGTTAAGAACTTGAACCGATTAATATATTAAGGAGTTCAAGTTAATGAATGGAGTGGATGAAACCCCTGGAGGGTAATGGATGGCATTCTTCTTATTGTGCTATCTTCTATCGAAGGTCAGCGACCATCTTGGCAAACAAACTGCGCTCTTGTGCTAATCTGAGCAGTTGTGCACTGCTCTTTCCTGTCCACGTCTTGATGTTGTCAAACCATGATATTCTTTTTCTTCCTCTAGTTCCTTTGCCACCAATTCTTCCTATCAAAATAGTTTGTAGAAGTTGGTATTTGCTGTTTCTCATGATGTGGCCAAGATATGATGTTTTTCGTTTCTTGATTATTTGTACAAGATGTTTAGCTTTGCCAATGGATTTTAAGACCTCTTCATTGGTAATTTTTTCTGTCCATGATATCTTTAGCATTCTTCTGTATAGCCACATCTCAAAGGCTTCGATTTTCTTGATGGTTGTCGCCTTTAATGTCCATGTTTCAACTCCATAGAGCAGAATAGACCACACGTAGCATTTCAGCATTCGGCATCTGACTTCCATGTTTAGGTCTTTATTGCAGAATAGTGTTCTCATTTTCATGAAGGACTGCCGTGCAACTTCAATCCTTGTCTTTATATCTATTTCTGGATCCTGGAAATATTTCTGGAAATTTCTGGATTTCTGGAAATATTTTTAATGTTTGGCTCATTAGACTAATAAGTCGGAAGTCACCACAGGAATTTGCTTTGGGTTTCTTTGGGACAGTGATAAATGTAGATTTGAGCCAATCTGATGGAAATTCATCACTTTCATATATTTTATTAAATAGTTTTTCAAGAAGTTTGATGTTATCTGGTTCTATTAATTTAAAAAATTCTGTTTGCACACCATCTGGTCCACTAGCTTTTCCTGTTTTATTTGTTTATAGCATTCTCTCTTTCGCATTTCATGATTGCTGGTCCTTGAATGTTATCTTTTATATTTATAGGCTTCTGTCTAGTATCATTGAAAAGTTCTGTTACATATTTTATCCAAATCTGTGCTTTATTCTCTTCTTCTAGAACTATTTTTCCATTTTCGTCTCTTAGAGACACTATTTGCTTTTTCCTCAGTTTTCCAGAAATTTCGTTGATTTTCTTATACAGATTGAAATTATCATGTTTCTTCTGAAGCAGTTCAATTTCAGTAGATAAATTTTTCATCCAATTTTCCTTGGCTTCTTTTATTTTTTTCTTGATGATGTTATGTGTTTCTGTATACCTGACAAGGTCTTTGTTTTTGTACATTCTTCTTGTATCAATAAGAGAAAGAATCTCATCTGTCATCCATTCCTGTTGTTTTATATTATTCACATAACCTACTTCTTCAATACTTGTTGTTACGATGGCATTCTTTAAGCTATTCCAAAGAGATTCCACACTTTTATTTTCTTCCATGTTAATCTGTTGTAATCGCAGGTTAAGCTGTGTCTTGGCACTTTTATTTATGTTCGGGTCTTTCAGTTTTTCTACATCAATTTTCTTTTTCTTCTTTTGTGATTTTTTAGCTGATTTTAATCTAAGGCGTACTTCTGCAACTATGGGATTGTGGTCTGATGAGATATCTGCTCCAGGATAAGTCTTTGCACTCTTTATACTACTTGCTGTAGATGGCATTGCTGTAGCCAATAAAGCTCTAACTGAGGCTCGGCTTTTGCTCTTACCCTCCTGTCATGATCAGAGCTTTAATAGTTCAATAACACCTTATCCCTACACTGTCCTCTACAGATAACGGGGAAGATGAAAAGCATTCTTGCTTCGCCCCTTTAAGCCAGTCCTTATAAGGACTATAAAATATATTGAATTTCACTCATGCAAGGTTGTAGGTTTTTCGTACCCGTATGTTGAAGTAGGCTAATGGTTAGACAGGAAACTGAAAACGAACTTTTCAAGCCACTTCAGACATTCAGTAAGTAGGATCTCATGATGAAATTCATCTACTACCTCATTAAACGTAAACATGTTATCGTCTTGAAATTGCAATTGGAATGAATGCGGAGTTATCATCATTACTGTGAAACTTTTGGCGAAAACTTTTACTCGTAAATTTTACAATATAACCTGGATAGCACTAACAGGGGTTTGTTGTGAAGAATGCACGATACTCTAACGTCAGTCCTTCAGACGTGACAGATTTTAATTTAATGTCATTCGGCACTGATCGAGGGGGACCAAATTAACTGGCACACCCGGAATGACCTTATCCTTGAATTATCTTCTTATACTCGAGTCTCAATTATCCTTGGCGCACCCCGAGCACAAGGGACAGATTTTTAAGTGTTGCATTTTCTTTTAATCAGCGGTGATTTATTCTTTAGAGTAAATTGGATGAAATGAAGTAGATTACCAAATCAAGCTAAAAGAAGTCCAGTGACTATGCACTACACACTAAAGAATAAAATCTCCGTTTATTCCCTATAGTTAGGTCGACAACAGAAGAATTTGTCTCCTAGGTGACAGAAGAATTTTCTCAATCAGGAGGTTGGTTGGTTGATCGGAATTACGACCAAAGCAACTCAGGCTATGAGACTATCTGTCAGAAGGAATGCGTCCTATTTGGACTTAGAGGAAAAGAAAAACCTCATGCAGCAAGGAATGTTTCCTATCATAGAATAAATAAAAAGGATTTTCCTGCCTCTCACTTATATGGCAATAGATTAATTAGGAATGTTTCTATCGATCCGTTGTACTAAAAAAAAAAAGCGTTTGAATGAATTACAATATTGTATATAACGATATGGTTAAATAGAAAAGTAGATAAAATAATCCGCTTCATTGTTAAGAATTTATATATTATAGATGGGAGAAGGTACTTGTTATTTCAAGGCAAGTTACCAATATGAGTTTTGAAATTATATATGCAAAGAGGTTTATATATCATGTCGAACTGGTTGAGCGAAGTGGAAGTGTCGTCATTAGCAAACTACAGATGTGGAAGAGCTTATTTGGTTTCGATGGAGCCCTTTGATTGCAAAGACTTGAGTTCGAATCCGATCTATGACTCAAAGAAACTTTATTAGGCTTTTCAGTCAAAGATGAGTTTGCCGGCCTCGTACAGAAGTGGAGGGTTTTCTTCTAGGAAACTGTTTTTACGTCCCTCAAAACAGGTAAACCGTTCGCATGAACACACACACACACACACACACACATATCTGTAGACATAAGAATACATAAGAACACACACAGAGATACTGGGTTCGATTCCCATTGTGACATGGTTGCTCGTGAATATCTTTCGGTGGTAAATAATTTTTATCGCTTAGTGTCAGACCATCACCACTACTACCCTACTTATTGGAGGCCTGAAGTGGCTTGTAAAAAAAAGTGCCACGTTAGAACTCTAAAGTAGTGTTTCAGGATGCTCCCGTTTAGAAAATTTAAAAGCATTATTAAAATAATGCTCATAAAATTATGAATTAAAACCATAAGTATAAAATGATAATTATAACGATAATGTTTTATAAAATTCTGAATAAAATAAATTAAAGCGAGAAAGAAATGAAAAACTGTTTATACAAAAGTGAATGCTTATTTGGGGTTCCTAATCTTTTTCGAAGAAACTCCTATTCTTTTGTTTTTAAATAACTGTTTTTCTGGTCTTTTCTTATGTTGTACTACAGTACAACATAAGAATTAATGATAATTAACTCGTGTTAATTATCATTAATTAACACGAGTGCATTGCCTCAATTGTTCAGTATATATATAGTATCCTTTATAAGGTGCTGTTAGATTTGTTTAAAGCTTAAGCTGTTGTCAGGATTAAAAGAAGAGGCTTCGCTTGCACGGGAGAGCCATCACGACCACCACCCTCGTTAAGAACAGAACAGAATAACATTTCTGGCTAGTTGGGTGAAGCAAAATTGCTTTTCGTATTCCCCTTTGTCTGAAATGAAAAACTTTGAATGGAGTGTTTATGAGCCACATGCTCGCCTAGTGAAATTGGCTGTGTTCAGCTGTACTTAAGATATATTTTGGCCTTTTATGTTTGTAGCTTTCTGCTTCATTATATTCCGAAGCTTCCTTGATCAACGGGTTTGGGTGGTTGCTAGTCTTGGTAAAGAACTTCACTGCTAGATCTAGAAGAAGGGAAGCGATGTAAGGAATGTTGACTTCTCTATGGATCTGGGTGTTTCTGATAAACCAAGGGGCATCCAGAATCATTCTCAGGCACTTATTCTGCAATCTCTGTAGTTTTAGAATATTTGTATTTGCGGTGTGGCTCCATGCGGGGGACGCATAAGTGATGACCGGCCGAATCATCATCTTGGAAATTGTTAATTTTGTTTGTGTATCCAATTTGCTTTGTCTGCTGATTACAGGGTAGAGTTGGGCTATGACCTTGGATGTCTTTGAGGTAATGTGTCTTATATGATTGCTGAATAGAAGTTTCCTATCCAGGTTCACTCCGAGATATTTGACTTCATTCTGCCACAGAATCTTAACTCCCAAAAGATGAATGTCCTCCAAATTGTGGATTTTCTTCCTTGTAAACAGTATGGCTGAACTCTTCTGTGGGTTAACTTGGATCCTCCAGCCATCTCTGTAATATATGTATACTGATTTGCAATCTTATAGTTGCCAGTTTGGGGCTCAGAGATCTTGCCATTAATGCAGTATCATCTGCATATAATGCAGTGAATGTTGTTCTCGGGTTCAGAGGGATATCTGCTACATAGATTGAGAACAGGAGAGGAGCCAGAAGAGAGCCCTGGGGTACTCCTGTCTTTCAGGTATGAGTGGAGTATTTTTATCAACTTGATTGGAAAGCCGAACTTTATGAGTTTGTAGAGAAGGCTTTGATGCTACACTTTGTCAAACGCCTTCTCTGCATCGATGAAGATGGCTGCAGTACTAATTTTCCGATTGAAACCTTTCGTAATGATTTTTACTAGCCAACCCTTGTTACGGCACATGGTATATAATATGGTATCCTTTATATAGTATCTTTGATAAGGTGTTATTAGGTTTCCTTAAGTTTTAAGTTTTTTTTACAGAGTATCCTTTACAAAATATTTATTTTTGACAATTTTTTATATTTTCCCACTTTTTTTTATATTATAAAACTACCATAGATTCAATAAAATGTATCAGACTATTTAACTGAAAATTAAGATAGCAAAATAAACAAAGATGATGTGATCAATGAAAAACAGCATTCAAATTGTTACTCTGATATTCCGACTACTTACAATCCACTGGCTAGTTTTAATTCTCATTAGTAATTATTGCGAACATGATAGACTTTTATAATGATTCTCAATTTTGTTTCTACAAATAAAGTAAAATAAAAATAAAACATTACTTTAACGATTGTGTTTAGCCTCGTTCCCATAAACTATGCAGGTTTTGTGCAATCAACGAATCTTTTAAAAATGAACATATTTTGTTATTTCAAAGTGATAATGAACTTTAAATTTAATTTAAAAAAATGTGAAAATATTTTCGATTAATTAAAGAAGTCGAGGACATTATTAAGCTTTGCAAAATTATATTTTTAATTATTATTATTATTATCAAGCACTTTTCTTTTCCAACATTTGTTCACAGACACCAACTCGATTAAATAAATCAATAAAGAAATAAACAAATAAAAGTGGAATGACTACCCAAACTAACTGCACACTTTAGGTTGACTCCGAGGGGAAGGAAGAAGGGGGTTGTCCTGTGGCGGCAACCTGTGAAGTGGTCTTAATCATCCCTGCAAATTACCGTGACACAAGGCCTAATAATTAGACTGTCATTAGACCTTTCCGTACTGCATGGTAATCGTGCTAAAGTAAACAGGAACCATTGACGGCCATTGTACAGATTTCTTTAATCAGCCCCCGAAACCCTCAGTGTGTTTGCGAATGTAAACTGCCTGCTTTCAATGCGGGAAGTCAGATGCTATCCACCACGTTTATAATTGCAAGATGCACACACCTCTTTATCGTTACTCACCGACACACACACACCAAAAAAAAAAAAAGAAGAAGAAAGTGCTATTAGGAACTGGTTCCCATTATCAGCTCCATATTTGTACCTTGAAGCCCATTTATATCTTTCCGAATTGTATATAATAGATACACGTCTTGAGTATTGACTTACAGATAATCCAAGGACATTAAAATAGATTAATTTCAAGCATGATGAAAATTCATTAGCATAATTTAAACCATCTGATTTAAAAAAAAAAAAAAAATGAGGATTTCACAGATCACATGTTTCCATGGAAACTTCAGGATAAACAGATAATTTATTTTTAATATGTATGATTAAACACTAGGCTTACTATAATTGTGAAATGGCATATGTTTCCAGGCTGATTTTGTGTGTGTGTGTGTGTGTGTGTGTGTGTGTGTGTGTGTGTGTGTGTGTGTGTGTGTGTGTGTGTGTGTGTGTGTGTGTGTGTGTGAGGGGGACGACGACACTGATATTAAAGTTAGACTTATTTTCACGTAATCGTGTGTTAAATAGAGAAACAAAATCATCGATTTACAGAAATCGTTTCAGTAGCTAAATAACCGTGAGTCACTAATTAAAATTTTAGAACTTTTAAATAAAAATTTTACTGATCCACTTTATTTTATATATATTACATATAGCCTATAACGTATATGTTGGGTATAGCTTATTAGATATAACATGCTTTTATATATAATATCTTATTAAAATAAATATTTTACTAACGCATTTTAGATAATCTGCATTACATTATATATATATATATATCGTGCGGTTTTATGAATAAATGAGACTTACATGTGGGAATATATATATGTACCTCTTACAGTTATGTACATAATATATATATATATATATTTAAAGAACGAAGAACACGTTGATTTTTCTTCATTATATTCTATTTAGAAGGTTTAAGAAAGAGGCTGAATCTAAAATTGACTCAAGATTCTCGCATTAAATAATTCTGTGTTATAGGCATAAGGCCCAAACACATTACAAAAATGGTACTCTGAAACTAGAGCCTCCGTAACTCAGTCGGTATAGACGAAGCCCAGCTCGGAAAGACCTGGGTTTGATTCCTGTCCAAGACGTGAGGGAGCTTTTGTGGTCTCTTTCGACTAAAGGTGAGTTAGCCGGTCCTATACGGATGTATGGGTTTTTCGTCTCAGAATAAGCAAACCGGCCCTGTGAACACACATTGGATTTCTAGACATTGGACACACCGGTGTGTCCTAATATACAGGCCACTATAGGCCTAATATACCTATAAGAAGGAGTAGATACTGAAACTAGTGTGTGTGTGTGTGTGTGTGGCATCTATTTTGTATATTAAATTTGATCACTGTTTCAACGTTTTCAGTTTGGTTCATAATTATTTGTGATACGAGAAATTATTCACGTTTTTTGCTTATCGGTTAGGGGCCCTTTTGCGACATGAGAGTATAGTTTGGTTTTCTTTTGCATGATGCTTGTTTTGTTTTTTTTTCATTTTCTCCTTCTCCTCTCCCCTCCCTCTTATAATTATTCCCCCCCCCCTTTTTTTTTTTCACTATTACAGTAGATTTCGAGTATTACGGTTATAGAAAATAAAGAGACTCTATTCCTTTACTTATTTTGGTCTCACACATGATTTTCTTTTAACATTTTTAGTTAAGTTTTTTTTAACATCCTCTTGATGTTTCCCCAGTTCATTGTCTTATTTATTTCTCCTTTCTTTTCTCTTGATTTTGTAGGATTTTGTAACGTAAAAAAAAGTACATTCCAAGCATCATGTATGAATTTAATCTCGTTTCTACAGCTTCTGTTTGAGTACTCTGAATAGTTTAGTCATCTTGGTACCAATTAGTGGAACGTGTTGTCATTTTACACGTAGTACACAAGTATAATCTTAGAATAATAGTTGAAGCCTCAGCACTGTAAACAGAACGCCCTTGCTGAGTGTATTTATTATTATTTTTTTTTGTGACTCCCACGTAAGAAAGGTTTCATGTAATTTTTTCAGATTTCTATTTTTTAGATAATCCAGAAATCCTACTCTAGAGGCCACACATGGAACTTTTTTAAGCCACTTCAGGTACCCCAAAAAAGCGGGAGAAGGTGGTATTATAGAAGGCGATGAAATTCATCTCGCACTCAAAGACAATCACAAGCATCCAATGTCGGGATTCGAATGCGCAGCCTTTTGGTCGGAGAGCGGACACGCTAACCACTCGATCAATTGTTTGGCTTATGCCAAAGAAATTAAAGATAGTTAATGCATTATGTCTATAAATTGTGTATTTTCTCAGACCAGTTTGGACATTTATTTCATGAAAAAATCTGAGATTCCATGAAGAAAGAGAGTTGTCACCTCCGCATAAGTTCAGTAACGTACTTGTGGCTAAATTCTACCATTTTAATATGCGGGTTTGGACCCCCTCTCCAATCCCCCCCCCACATAAAAAAAGTAAATGTTCTGCACGTGCTATTACATATCATGAGTGGGTGCTCTAAAAACATTTGAGGTAAGATATGTGTCCTTCTAGTACTTTAAATCAACACAGTACTTTATTGACTACTCAGTGGTGAGAAATAGCAAAGTAGGATGTAAGCGTAGACAGATTGACTTGTTAGGGAGGACATTTCTGTAAGTATCTGTCATTTCAATTCGTAGATTTTATTTTGTTTAGGGCACAAATCGTTGTGCCGAGCCCACCCACCCACTCACTATTACTACTTCTTGCCTTATAGATTAATACAATTAAGAATTCTTCGGAGCAGGTGTTCGTTTATCGAATTCGTCTTTAAGCATAAAACGAACGCTGATAAATGAAGTCAAGAGCTGATGTCCAAATTACAGTGACGGCCCTCGTGACAATACGACATCCGCAAAGATGGATTGCCATTGAAAAGTTAAGCCCTGGAAGCTATGACCGATGATAATGTCAGAAGTTGTCATGAGAACACTTTTGAGAAATTGTGTTTCCTGTCAGTGTGAAGAAACGATATCATTTAGCAAAAATGAAAAAAAAAAAAAACGAAAAAAAAAAAATAAGTAGAGGGTGGACAAACATCTGTGTGCTAATCTTAAATCCAATTGATTTGGTTAATGAACTCAGGGCTCTGGTTGCGTTTGTGACATCATCAAAATAAGAAGAAAGATTTTTTTTAATAAAATATAATTGATCGCTGGAACTGAAGGAAAATCTGCATGAAATGAACATAAATGACATTTATTATTTTTTTTTAATTCAGCAAATTAAAATGTGAATTTTGAAGTTTTTACCATTTCCATCATTTTAAAATGGGATAAAAATTATAATTTTTAGTGGAAAATTTCTTAACATCTCGACGTTTTCCGAATCCAAGTAAATCATCACAATAAAGAGGGAAATACATAGGAAAACTACAATGCTATTTTTGTATTTTAATTTTATAAAAATACTTTATAATAATGCTTATAAATAATGTTAAAATAAATGGACGTCAAAGGACAAGTTCATCACCAAACTCAACTATTAAGTTCATGTTGGTGTCTCTGTTTTATTTATTTGTTCATTTTTTTCGTTCCTCCCATTGAGCAGCGATTGCCATAATTTCTTTGCTTTCCTTGCAGCAATACGTAGGATCTTCATTGTAGGATTAATATGGTGTTGATTAAATAAATCAGGGCAGTGAACAGTATGAAAACATACCGCCCATGTGTTTCTCACCTTTTACGACTGATAAAAATTTTCCATTATGAATTTCTTCCTGAGGTTACTGATTGACTAAGATTACAGTGCACAACCGAGAATACAATCTTTTAATTCATATGAATGATTTCTAATAACTGAAATAAACCATGAGAAAACACGGTTTATTATTTTATCTAATGATTGAGTTTTACATCGCAAAATATTGCACGCATTGGTTGTGCTTAAAAAAAAAAAAATAATGCGAGTCGCTGGTCCGGATGACTTCACAGATACATCGGAGAGGCCTTCATTTATATTCAATTTAGTTCATAATTATTTATATTACAGTACATATTTATACCCTCAAAAAATGTACGAAATGAGGGAAAGTGAATCTGAGAATATACAATCAATTCTTAAAAAAGCAGAAAGCATTGTATAACATTATAAGAAAATCATGAAATTAGGCTTCAGGAATCCAGAATGAAATCGATGGAATTTGCTCCAAGTTTCAGTTCCATTCTAAGTACTATCTTAATATTGAGTTCAGACTATTTCCAGGAACTTAACCCCAATTCATGACATTGTGTCTATAGGAAATAAGTTTTCGATTTACAACGGCTCGCTTAACGGCAGTTTTCCAGGGATCGATTTAAAGGAGGAAGGGGGTGGTCTGTGTGCATTTCTCTTGAAGTATTGAATTTCGTTGTTGTGTACTGTTTAATTCCTTCCCTCTTAGGACCACATTCCAAATTTTTAGATGATGAGGATTTCAAAGTCTATACTTGGAAATTTATGAAAAAGTAGACTCCGGTTAAGGATGAAGCATTTTAATAAAACAATTTATATCTAATAATGCACATTTGTAGCCTCTGTAGCTCAGTCTTTGGTCGGAAAGACCTGGGTTCAATTCCCGTCAGTGAAGACCTTTATCTGGTCCCTTTCGACTAAAGGTGAGTTAACCGGTCTCATACGGAAGTAGAGGGTTTTTTTTTCTCCCGGTAACTCGGGTTTTTTATTCCTCAAAACAGGCAAACCGGTCCCGTGAACACACACGGCTACAGTCATAAGATATAGTACGGCAAGGAAGCAACAGGAAACCACCTTGCTCATAATCATCTCCCTAATATGGTAGCATATAGCTATCCACACCAGCCTCAGCGTATGGCTGGGAGAATAGAATAGAATAATACACATTTAAAAAAAAAATAAAAGAGAGAGAGAGAGAGAGAGAGAGGCAAAACAAAGGATCCATTTGTAGACTCTTCATTATTGTTCCAATGTACACAAATTATATTAGGAAAGTAAACATAAAGAATAGTTTTAAATTTGACACGAGAGAGAGAGAGAGAGAGAGAGAGAGAGGAGTGTGGGGTGGATCTTGTTAAGTAATTTTCCCCAAGAGTATTTTTGTCATTTATGAATAGACCCTCTTTCTCTTTGATCTTCTTTATTTTCTCTCCCTTTTAATTTTCTCCAATTAACTAATACCTTTTTGTTTTTCCTTGTAGTGGGTTGAAGAGAGTTTCACCAACTTCGAACAAGGAATCAACTGGCGTTCATATGTTGTGTGCGATGTGGCTTACAACAACGTCAATAACTGGTTGTGGACGCCTTTCATAGAACGAGGTGAGGCCAATAGGATGTACATCGAGGTCAAGTTCAGCATGCGAGATTGCAACCTGTTTCCCGGCATGGCCCTATCGTGCAAAGAAACCTTCTCTCTTCTCTATTACGAGTTCGATGCGGCAACGAAGGAACCGCCACCCTGGGAGCCCGAATCCTATAAACTAATAGACCGCATTGCCGCCGACGAAGGTCGATTTACGTCCACCAGTGAGGTCATTATCAACACAGAAGTGAGAAGCATCCCAGTTACTAAGAAAGGAGTATATTTCGCTTTCCGAGACCAGGGGGCGTGTCTGTCGCTCATTGCCATCCGGGTGTTTTATGTCACTTGCCCCAACATTACCACTAATTTCGCGTATTTTCCCGAAACCCCGACAGGTCGTGAAGTGACGGCTATTGTACCTGCCGAGGGTCAGTGTATCTCTAATGCTGCAGTGGTGGACACCCCTCGCCTCCTATGCAAAGGAGACGGCAACTGGACTCTTCCATCTGGAGGCTGTAAATGTATGGCTGGCTACGAACCATTGGGTCAGACATGCCAAGGTACGTTTTCTTTTCTTTCATTGATTAACCGCTTTGTAAGATATATATTAAGTTTGGATTGCAAGAAGGGTCAAGACAGAAGTAATGACACAATTTGTGAATTCTCCTTTGCCATAGGATACGGCCACCTAGGTTTAATCGAGAGACTGACATTCACTAACAAAATAAATCTTAGAAGCATTTTAACAATGGTGAATATATATTTTTTTTTTAGTGGGAGGGAAAGTTTAACAGGATAAACTGATGTTCCAGTGCATGATAATTTGTGAAATGAAAAGATGCAACTCCTTAACAAATAGAGCAATAGAGCAACAGTGACGTTTCAAGTTTTTTTGAAACGTCACTGTTGATATTCTAAAATGTGCAGAAGTGAGTCAGTTAGTGAACCTCCCAAGTCTGCGATTATGCTGTAAACGACTTTGTGGGGAGGGGGGGGTCTCTAATTGTGTTAGCTACTTATCATATCACACATACTCAACTAATTAAATACGAGGTTTCTAATATTTTGATTGGCAATATAGATCTTTTCCTTCTAGCTTTCGAATTTTTTTAAAACCAGCCAGAGAGAAAGAATTGTGGAGAGAGAGAGAGTCAGGAAAAGTATATTTTCTGAAGGGGCACTGATATATCTAGAATAGGCTTTTAAAAAGTCCATCCCCTTGTTGTCACCGATTTAAAAAAAAACAAAAAAAAAACTAATTTCTGCATTTGAAATTATTAGGTTGAAAGTAGCAGAATATCATATACTTTGTAGTAAATAAATTCTGGCTTCTTACTACAGTCTATTACTAATTTACGATTAGTTTACGCAATCGTACTAGTATTCAGTTTTTCTAACTAAAATAGGTTAAAAAGGCTTCATTTATATTTATCTATAGGTTAAAGCTTATTCTAAGCATAAAAATAATCAAAATATCAAGTAACATGGAATAAAAAAGAAAAAAAGAAATGAAGAAACACACCTTATTTATATTCTCATCTCTGAACTTGACTTACCCCGTAAAATGATAAAAAAAAAAAAAAAGAAGAAAAACCGTATTCGCTTTTAAGAGAGGGAGGAAGAGAAAAGGATTAGTACTCAAGTTCTAGAATCAAGTCTGAAGATCTCTAGTTGTTCCCCATTTGCATTAAAAACATCAGCATTTATCATTTGGATCCCACAAAGTAATTATATTATCGACAAACTTTTCCTTTCAAATCCTTTATAATGTCACGTTGGTGTAGCTAAGTGTGATTACTGCTTTGATTATCTTGAAGGTTCCTGTACAACTAAAGGAATCAGTGAACCAAAGCAAATCAGTAAAATGGCAGCCGATAGGACACTCCATTACTTTGTTCATTATTCCACAATGAGTGAATCCATCAGAGATGTCACATCTTCCCGTGAAGCATCTCCAAAAAACTCTTCCACTAAGCATTGGAATATTTCTTGCAATTAAGGCACACAGATTACTACGATAAAAAAATAATAGCAAAAAAAAAAAAAAGAGAGAGAGAGAGAAAGAAGATATTGACTCCTAATATTATCCCAGCATTTAGATTAATTACGATGATTTTAGCAAATTAGTTCGCGGAGATACGACTCCAGTATAGTGGAGGGTTTCCCAGATAAGATAAACTCTTAGAAAGCTAAAATATGCTAGCAGTGTGGATGCACTTGATCAAGGAGAGTAGGTGGCTATGAATTGTAAATGAAGGGATGATGGATGGAGGTATTGAAAAGGCACCGCCATCAGTAACTCTTATGCAAATGAGGCGATTAACTTAAAACAAACTAGTCGAAGAAAGTTGAGATTTTCGGGAAAGAAATCATAATATTAGTAATCAGAAAAAAAAAATATGGGTACTATCATTCGATAGATAACACTTCGACTGTATTAGTTTAATCAATGTTCGACTAAACAATAGTTAACAACGTGCTAAGGTCTCTTATTCACAAATTACTAATGAGATGTGAAAGCCCAGCTTATATTAGCACTAATGCGAAGACGTCGTGTTCAGATAACAATTAATGATAGTTCCTTCCCCCTCCCCCCCCCAGTTGCAGGGTATGTTTACATCAATAAGAGCAACATCGGTCACATCTACACTCGCCTTTCACTTAATCCTGTCCTAATGATACGAGCAGTCGATGGTTATTTGAGACTTATAACCGTATTAAATTTCCATTATTCCTGTTTTAATCTGCTTGTCATTCTTATCCAAATACAAAGGACAATATTTCAAATTCACTTTCAGTCGTTGGTATTCATAACGTTTATTAAAATTCAAATACAGTTAACTTAGTTTGTGTAACTGATAACTGAGTAAGGAATCATTTATTTATTTTGCCTAAATAAATATTTGGTCTTTTCAAATCGATTTTGAATGATTCAGAATTCTCAATTATCTCCGAATTATATAAAATTGACTGAAAAATATCAGTCAATTGTAGGCATCGCAAAAGCAAAAAAATACTAGGGAGGTAAAAGATTTTTGAACTAATATAATTGGAACCATTACGTAATTCATTAGGACCATTATATTTATATAACTAGTCCATTAAAGTCCAATCACCCAAGGCTTTACTACTCCCTACACCCTACTTTAAAAAGACTAGTAAAATGTAAACATATCTCAGATAAGTTTAAATTTTAAACTCTAAAAAAAAAAAATAATAATAAACTGAGGAGCCTACGAGGTCTGTATAGCCTCGTACAATCTTCATGATGCAAGATCGGCGCAAGAGGAGACATAAGTTTCATTCTAGTCAGTAACTAGAATTAAATAACTAGTTTTTTTGTTTGTTTTTTTTCCCCTAAATGAAAATACAGGTTAGATAAGTAACAAGATGGCGGCAGTCCGGATCCATATTCTTATCTCACTTTTATCTATGCACTCTGGCTAGAACTGAGAAGAACGACGTTTTTGAGGTTTATCGCTATTTCAAATTCAAAGTGCTTCAGCGTTCAATTATTAATTGGAATTTCAACGCTTATTTGGCAGACTCCGTATTATACTTCGGGTGAATAAAGGTCACACCTGTAACATCAAGTAAATTTAAAACCAATGCAGTTAAAATCTTTTTTTAAGTAAAGCCGACTCTAAAAATTAGGACGATCCCTAGAGCACTCCATAGTGGCCGAAAGACCGTCCAACTCAGCGTTGGCTCCACTCGGTGATGGGGTACCCCCACCACCGAGCAGAACCGCTCCTTTTCCAGGGAAAAGCATCCACCGACAAAGCCCCTCAGCGGGCCGTGCCGGAGGACATCCACCCCAGAGACTCAAAATATATGTATATATGCACTCCCAGGCAAACCTCCCGAAATCTAAGCACCCCCCCCCCTCACCGGGAGCGAAATTCTGGAAGAAACCTGATGAGAGTGCAAAACTCTGCGTCCATTTAGTCGCCTCTTATGACACGCATGGATTTGCGGTGGAGCTATTCTTATTCCGACAAATACATTTTAACCTACAATCCACAATATCACTTTATAATTGGGAGGAAGCACCCTTATAAGGACTGGCTTAAAGGGGCGAAGCAAGAATGCTTTTCATATTCCCCGTTATCTGTAGCGGACAGTGTAGGGATAAGGTTATTGAGCTATTATTAAAGCTCTGATCATGGCAGGAGGGTAACAGCAATAGCCGAGCCTCAGTTAGAGCTTCATTAGCTACAGCATTGCTATCCATTACCCTCCCGGGAGGAAGCACAATACTTTCGATGCAAATTATAGTAATTTTATTCTAAATAATAAAAGGTGTATTAGGAATTTTATTTAAATATATATATAATACTGTATTTCTAAAAATATAAACATAAATTTTTTGATATTTTATTTAGTATAATAGATGATTCATATATTATGTTCTGTTAATTCTATAAATTATTAATTGTCGCAGATGAATATAAGAGGTACATGAGAATAAACGACTGGAGACATTGAGAACCGCTACAGTTGGTTTGCTAGCCGCTCTCTCTTCTTACTTGAAATATTCTGGACAGACCTAAGATACTTAAGTCAGTAGTTGGAATGATAAACTTCGATGTCGAGCGTAATAGGCAAAGAAAAAAAAAGTTAAATAACATATGGAAATATTTTAATAAATCATGCAAATCTTGAAGGTTAAAACACTAGTGAAGAGAAAGGACTGTGTGACCTGGAATGCGTTGTTATACGCGAGCAACTAGAATCTAATCTGTAAAATACTTCCGAATTTATTTTATTTTATTTATTTATTTTTTATCATGAACAGGCTGTACGAAGTTGAGTTTACATCAAGTAAACCTTGAGTTTTCCGATCCAATCTCTAAAGCAAGGTTCAACCCTGTTGTCCCAGTTTGGAGAAAATTAAATGATCGTGGTGATGACTGATTAGGGCGTGGTTATGCCAAGAGAAAATTTATGAAGCTGAAATTTCGGTAATAGACTTGCAACGTTAGGGCGGAGAAAGAAAAAAAGAAGACAGGAAAAAAAAAAAAATTCTGATACTTATTTTAGACGCACTTTAATTATCATTTGTACCACACTAGGGAGGAAAAAGGGGGGGAGTGTTAATTGGTAGGTCAGATAATCTCGTTTGTATGTTAATTAGACCTTGGATAAACCGTAATTCGTTGAATGTGATTATTAATGTAAGGGGAAAAAGTCTACATTATCTCCTTGTGCATAAATTTTAGCATACCAAGTATTATTTAGCTACGTTCCAGTAAAGCGTATGCACGATTGTTTGTATTCGAACAGATGTGATTATAAAGCTAATATATACTTTCTTTCTAATTATTTTTTATGGTGTAACAGTGGATCATGTAAAACTTTTGATTTGTTTTAATATTCAGATATATTTTCAAAAATAAATAAGTAATTTATTTATTTATAAATTTTTGTATAGGCATTTATTTTTAAACCTCCACAATTTTCTCTTTTTTTCATCAGGATGGTGTTCTGAGAATTTCTGAATCAAACTATACTTTGTTATATAAATTTCTTAGCACGTAATTATAACAATGATTAAGTACAGTACTTTGAACTATAAATGACATGTAGTTTAGCTAGTAGGCGGAAGATACTTATGGTTGCCGCCTTCCTTCTAGTCAGTAGTTTCAAATTTAACTACGGTAATATTTAATTTGCTGAATAATAAGTTACTTTTCAGTTGAACTATGATCGAGTAATTTTAATTCGTTATTCATTCTTTGTTGTTGTTTTTCATTTCGGAGATTTTTTTTTTCTTTAGCTTATTTTTGTCTAATAATTGAGAAGTCCGATTCTGTATATAATCATTGAAGATTATTATTTTCCTGGTTTAAAACACAAAGAAATGTGAGTTGAAATATTCGATTGCCTCTATTTTTTTTCTTATTTAATTCATGTTTTTAATTTTCATTTCTTCTCTCTCTCTCTCGCACACACGCTTGAAAACCCAGTGTGAATGATATGATATCTTTGACAAAACCCGAATGCATCAACGCGTACTTCATCCACCCACACATTTTCTTGTCATTTAAAAACTTATCAGCGACATATATACTTTAGGCAGTTCTTTACCTGGCAGAAACTTTTAATTACTGATATAAAAATGGATTATCATAAGTTGTTTACAGAAAACAATAATGTTTTATGAAGTCGTTTTCATGATCAAGTGAGAATGACGTCGTTACACATGTCCCACGAATTAGGCATCGCAAAAGCAAAAAAATACTAGGGAGGTAAAAGATCTTTGAACTAAAAAGGGGGAAAAAAAAAGCTGAGTTTTGTTATGGCCTCCTTTATTTGTTTATTTAATATCCTCTTCCTCATAACTTTACATAATCTTCATGGGCCTTGATTTCAATTTCATGATTCTCATTGAAGACTTCGCTAATCCCCGGCGAAACAATTAGTACTTCGCTGTTCTAAATAATTGTTATTCATATTTATGTCACAACGCTATAGAACCAATACTTGTTTTCACTATGGTTACCTGCTGAGAGTAGTGGAATTAGTACGCAACTATTTCCGTGCAAGTCAAAACATGTCTCGGGTACATTTACTCTTACATTATAGACATCACTGAATAAAATCAGTCTCATTACTTTATTGCCACGCTACAAATATAACATTTGTTGTGTACTGCTACCCAAAATCCATTTCTCCCTCTCTCTCTCTCTCTCTCTCTCTCTCTCTCCCTCTCATATTACTATATACAGTTCGTTATGATTATCACCATTTTTACATTGAAAATTTAAAAAAAATTCTAATAAATTTAAAATATAGGGATTCACAATTTATAATAAACGCATTCTTTAGCTTAGAAAGCCATTTTTCCAAGAGCTGAAATATTTTACAAGCGAATATACGCACAAGACTGATGAATACAAAGAATTTTTTTTTTGTTTGCATTATATTGTTCAATTAATTAAGTTAGTAGGAACAGCACTTTTTTTTTTTTTTCTAGAAGTAAAAATAAACTTGTCCCATTTCATTTATATAGCGATGCAAGAACTCATCATTTTGATTCTCGGTTAATGCAATATTCTGAAAAAAAGGAAACTTGTTCACTTTTTAAAAAAAATAAAATAAAACGCGAGTTATTTACCAGTGACTTTTTTGAAAAACATTTTAATTTCCATATGGACATGGCAAAGAATGGAAATTTCGATAAAAACAAATGTACGCAATACTCAATCTCATCTACCTTAACTAATCATAAACATGATTAGATCCTTATTCGTTTTCTTCATTTGTTCTCCTAACAAGATCTGGTTTAAAAACAAATAAACACAACCCGACGTGAAAATTTAATTAGACTGGGCTATCAAGGCTCTAATACGACGTTTCCTGTGAGCTGTGTTCTTCTATCGCTTGCCTGCTACAGTTTGCCTTTCGCCACCAAGAGCGGTAATCTCAACTTGATGGGAGGGTACACCTGCCAGAAAGGCTCCACCTCCTCAGTTTTTCCATCAGTGCCCTCCGCTGGTCACGGTTCGATCATCCGTGTAGCTAGCAGTGACAAGTAGTATTGCCTTCTTCCCAGCGGCTGCCACAGGACCTTATTGAACTCCAGACCGACAGAATGAATTTTTTTTTTCTTTTCTTTCCACACTCCAGTGCTATTTCCGTGGATAACAGACGAGGAAGGGTGGGTAGAGGAAAAGAAACCTGACATATTAGGTTTAGACTTGGTAAATTAACAGGAGTCAAAACTTCTTTCATTCCACACAGTTGAAATTCCCAGTTTTCCAGCTTTTTTTTAATTTTTTTTTCTCCCTTTTCCTTTTCGTCTTTTGTTATTTCCTTGGGACGAAGCAATTTCTTCTTGATGCTATAAATTCCCGACTAAGTTTTTTTTTTTTTTTTGCTTCGCAATTAAAGAAAGAAAAATTGATCTTTTAAACATAATCATTAATCAGTACGACATCTAGCGCCATCTATCCGCAGCAATTATTCCATTAGTTTTCGTTGCTACTAAATGCAAGGTTCTCCGTTCTCTTAATTTGCATAAAATCGTATCTTTGGTGTCTGTGAAGTAAGGAAAAAAAAAAAAAAGCTGTCATTACATTCTCCCCCTCCCCCTTTTTCGCTATCTCTTCTCGTTACAAATAGGTTCTCATTAAAAGAGCGATTTACAATCTTTAGCACACTGCTATTCGAGGCTATAGTTGAAGGCTTGTAAGCGAAGCATTAAACCTTGCTTGATCTCACGAATTCTTCTTTTTCTTCTCTCCTATCTCCTTCCTTTTTTTTTTTTTTTTTTTTTTTTCTTGTGTGGATGATAAGTGCCAAAAAAAAGGGCGCAAAGGTGATGTTTTTCGAACTGTGAAGTTCGAAGTTACTTGTAGAGCATTTGGATGAAAAAAGTATTTCTACATAAACAAAATAATTAAATTATTTTGTAATAAATATTATAAAAATATTATAAATATTGTAATAATAAATATTTAAATAAAATAAAAAATGTAAAGTTTTAAATATTAATTTATTATATTAATATAATAAATTAATATTTAAAACGGGGAAGATGAAAAACAACTTATATAAAAAAGTAAATGAAGTTATAGATTACTATAAGGATATGGAGATGTTTCCAGGGGTGGGAGGTTTTGGAATCGACCGTGAGATGCGGTGATTAATACCCTTGGAGGGTAATGGATGGCAATGCTGTAGCCAATGAAGTTCTAACTGAGACTCGGCTGTTGCTGTTATCCTCCTGCCATGATCAGAGCTTTAATAGCTCAATAACACCTTATCCCTACACTGTCCTCTACAGATAACGGGGAAGATGAAAAGTATTTTTGTTTGCCCCTTTAAGCCAGTCCTTATAAGGACTTATAAGGAGATGTTTCCATTCTTCGTTTAAATTTATATTTATTTATATTTATGAATATTTATAAATATGTTTTAACTTATTTCGTTATCTTACTTATAATTTACAAATAAATATCCTTTTATTTTTAGGATCAAAAATCCCGATAGTTGTTAAACTATATTTGTTAGCTCTGTAGAAGTTAGGAACTGTCAGATGATTGATGATAACCATGAACGAGTTCATTCGTTTTCATTTAGATTTCTGTTTGCGAAATTACAATTCATAGAACGCCTCGTTTATTTTCCAACTGTTTGATTATTTATGTTCCATTCCCAAGCGTGCAAAGATAACAGTATAACTAAATGACGTATTTCTCCACTATCTCAGCAGGAACTTGCGTATCATTCGCCGCTTTTCTGATAAATGAAGTTAGAGATTATATATATATATAGAGAGAGAGAGAGGGAAAAAATAACGTTGTGAATTACCCATTCTGAATGAATGCTGTGGTAGCCAAATATATATCTAGTGATTAAAAATCCTAAATATATCCGTTCTACCAAAACTATTGGATATTAGCACCGGAAATATTGTATGCTTAGAATCAACACATCTTTTAGTTAATTATAATTTGGACGTGTGATTTAAAATTAAACATAAACAAGAAGGTATCATTACGATATTTCCGACATTGGGAACGCTTACTATCTTTTCTATCAGTGTAACCATTAAATTGAGACATGTAGCTGCCTGGAGCTGAAAAGGGGGATCTGAAGTTGGATAATAACCGAGTTTAGGGGGGGGGGTAGGGATAAATGGTTTTATAATTACTGAAAGGTGATAATCAGCAATAAATATATAGTGATTTTCTTGGCGTTTATCTATATTTCATTCACTTTCCCCCCATCTTTTTACTTGTCAGACTTGAGTAAACATAAATTGATTTAGCTTCTTCCTCATTTATTTTATTTATTATTATAATATATATATATATATATATATATATATATATATATATATATATATATATTGAAAAAAAGATGCATGTTTGGTCTCTTGGAGCAGAATTTCCAAATTCTGCAAAAAAAGAGAGAGAGAGGGAATATAATAGCTATTCGCGTATTTTTTACGCATGCGCTTTAATAATAAACAATTAAATGTACACTTTTTTCCAATTTCCAGATTATGCACAAAAAAAAAAGACAAACTATGATTGCTATTCGGGTATTTTTTACGCATGTGCATTAATATTAAACAATGAAAAGTACACTTTTTCCACTAACAGAGATTCCAAATTATGTAAAAAAAAAGACAAAATATGATTGCTATTCGCGTATTTTTTACGCATACGTAATAATATTAAACAATGAAATGTACACTTATTTCCAGAGTTTCCAAATTATGCAAAAAAAAAAAAAAAAAAAAGACAAACTATGATTGCTATTCGGGTATTTTTTTACGCATGCGCATTAATGATTGCTATCGCGTATTTTTTACGCATTCGCATTAATATTAAACAACGAAATATACACAGAACCATATTTTCATCTCGGTGAATAAAACTCACCTGCAGTTAAAGAGCGTATCGTATGATATAATTCTTTTTATTTCATTTTTAAAAACCTTCTTACCGACAGTAACGACTTAATACAACTCATGCTATAATTCTAAATTACCAAGCAGTATTATATGAACAATACTGTGCTCTGAATTCTGACAATATCCAGTCACTGGAGTCCACACAACAATTAAGTGCCAGTATAATTTGTTTTCTGCACTGTCACTGAGTAATCTTTAAAAATTGGAGGTGACGGAGCTAGAATACAGCTTAGCCCTTATTAGTATTCTTCAGGAGGAGTACTGAAGGCTCAAGGAGTGATCCATATACGAAGCATATGGCAGAGGCTGGTGTGGCAGTGAGGCATGTCAATTCTCATTTCTCCACGCTAGCCGCTAGGCACTTCATTCCAGTGATATATTGTCTTAGTGACATAGAGCCGAATGGCTTCTTATCGCCAATAGTCAGGGTATACGAACTTTGCTGCATACGGAGAGCAATGTTGCTTCCCCAGGGGGATCCATAAATTATACCGAAGCCATCTAGAACATTATCATCACCTTCATAACCAGGAATTAGGGTTGGGGTGGATTCTACCGCGGAACATCCTCACACAGGAATAAGTTGTCACACAGGAACCGCTAGTACTGGATGCATGCAGTGTTAAATTGTGCAATCATACAAGCTGCTTGCAGGGTATTATTAGGAAATGCCTCCTCTCCCATGATAAAGAACAAGTTGTCATGGTATTGGTAAAGGTCATTCTAGTGAACAATTTTATAATATTAAAAGCACAAACACCGACCAGGGGGGTAAGTTCAGTTTTTGTAATAAGCTATAATTCAATTCCCTACGCCATAGTTTAGATTAGAAATTTAACAAGGGAACCGATGCTGTCATTAGGAGAGGGTAATTGTGTTAATTAAGTGACGTTGGGGAGCGGCAAGTTGGCTAACTTATTCCCATCCCCTCATCATTCCCCCTCCCCCAAAACAGTACATCTATGTCAACACATATAATGTAGGAAAGTGACTTAACCTCTGCTCAAGATTTTCTCTTTTTACAGTTTTCCTTTTTTTTATATTTAGAATGTATTCTAAATATCTAATCGGTTGAAATGTATCTTATTCTCTCTCTCTCTTAATAGTTGTCCGTACAGTCGTATAATCGTTTGTACTACGTGTAATGTGTTCTTGGACCCGTTTGAATACTCGCGGAGAGACCACCCCTGACAACAAAAAAGGAACTCTTCTAAGCTTCAGTTTTTAGACTCCATTTCTTACTGTCAAGGTAGCGAGCCTCCGTAGTTTAGTCGGTGTAGACGAGACCCTTGGGTTTTTACGTGTTTCACCGTCTAAGACGGGAAGAATATTTGCAAGGCTTTTACAAAGGTAGATAAGTTAGATAGCCTCATACGAAGATTCAAGGATTTTTTCCTTCTATCGAATATGCAAACTGTCAAGAAGAATGCAATCAATTAACAGACAATAATAGCCTTACTGACTTCAGCCGTCGTTCCAAACAATAGGGAACTCGGCAATTGAATTCGCATCTAATGGTATATATAAGTTGAATCTACCGTTTCTATGGAAACATTGAAATATCATCGTCTTATTCATATAAAGAATACTACTACATATAAAGCGACAAACATCTTCATTGCCTCTCCTCCAAAAAAAAAAAAAAAAAAAAAAAATTGACCGTCTGTATGGATCATTTCCCCCCCTTTGTTTTGCTGTTGTTATGATTTTTTCTTAAACTTCCTAAATATATAAACAAATAAATAAAAAAAAAACTATAACGTCGATTATTATAGTACAATAAACACGCGTCATATAAAGAAACTTTAGACAAAACATAGCTGTAAAATATAAATTATATTTTGTTTTTAAATATAAATTGTAAAATATAAAAAAAACTAGATTCTCGAAGTTTTAAAATTCGTAATTTTAATAATAAATTAATAATTTTTTTTTTTTTTTTACTATATTTAATATGTCCTCGCTAATGTTGCAGTGCAATCATTTGGTCCACGTATCATCTGAGTTGAATATCTTTGCTATAGAAGGTTTATATTTATCTGTTTATGTAATAGCTCTGTATGATGTATCAAGCATAATATTTAGTAATACTTCGGTATTCTAGAGGTTGGCTACTCAGTCCTATTATGTATAATAGGTGCATAAACCTGTTCATACCTATGGTGCAGCTGCTTCCTCATCTGTGACATCGAAACAACTGAACCATCTACAGTATATACATTAATTCTAATAGATATCACATTACAGGAAATATTGTTGCACTGCTTAAATTTCAAAGAAATTTAAGCAGTGCAACGAACACACACACAAGGGCCATTTCAGAAGTTATGCACACCATACTTCTGTTGTTAAAACAAACATTTATTACCAGTATACGTTTACCTGGCTTCGCATGAGGAATGCCGCTAGTAGAACCTTTGAATTGACTCTGGTGTAAAAAATGTGTCTGTGGTAAGATAATATGAGGGATCTGTTCTATTGGGATTTGATAGAAATCCTCATTCGACATTATTCTCATTCGTCCTATATATACCATTATTATCTTCATTCTAAAGATTTTGTAAATGTAATTAATCGCTCCTGCGTTAATGAGAAGTTCTTTTCATAACTTTATCACAAACTTATTGAGGTAGGGAAAAGTAGAAGTCCTTCTTGATATCCACATTTGATAAATATCTCGAATCTTAGAAGGGCACAGCGCCACCACCTACAGCTTTCTAAGTTATGAAGAACCCAAATATGCCAACAGTTCAGGATGCCAACGGAGACAGAATAAGATTCTTTACTTAGAGGTGGGAGATGGGGAGAAAGGAATGACTGCTCATTGAACTAATTGTTATGAAGCTCTTCGTCCCATAGTTTATTTATTTTTTCTTTAAATTCAGAACAAGGAATATAATTTACGAAAATGTGTTTACATCTCCATGCAATTACATCCTTCACGGAGAACTAGCTTTAGAATTCTAACATCTTGGAAAATCCCTTTAAAGAATTCCGTGTGCCTACTTATAAATGTTGTCCGTAATCACAGCCATTAATGTCAAGTTAAAATAACAAAGGAAGAGATCTAAAGTATTTCATGAGAAACATTTTTATCCCAAGTCACATCTTGCTAGCTTAGATTATGGCACGCAATCTAAGATAATGGTCCGTCTGTATGTGTGTGCGTTTTTCTAATTTTCCCTTGGAATGGATGCAAATCTATCTCGCCCACACGGCAATCATGCCACGAATCGTGTTAGTTTTCTCTCTCTCACTCACTCTCTCTCTCTCTCTCTCTCTCTCTCTTTCTCTCCTAACGGAGAACACGCTACTAAAGATGCTACATCTATAAAATCCAAATATATAATGCTAGTTATCACGAATATGTACAGATCGAAAATTAATCCATAAACGCATGCGAATTTATTTTTTGTAAACCCTTATTATAATTTAATTCCTTATTAACAAATGAACTTTAACTGAAATGACAAAAAAAAAAAAAAATCGTTTTACTCCTGGGTTCGAATTCCGTCCTCGACAAGAGGAACATTTATACGGTCTTCGACTTCGGTTTCATTTGAAAGTGGGCGTCCTTTCTGACGCACTCCACTTCCGAAACAGACAAACTAGCCACAGGATACACACGGTTAGTGACATAGCAGACTACGAAGTTAAGTTTAATCCTCTATCGTAACATTAAGTTTATAAGAAACTAAGTTACTTAGCTGTAACAAGTCATTCAGTCCAGTACTTAAGGAATATGAGATGGATGAAAATTAAACTTTTTAATCTCATACTGTCGTATACGAAGACCATTTCAATGATTTCGCTTATGATTAAGAAATTTTCAAATACGGATTTAAATCCTACGGCATTGTAGGTACAAATGATCATCTAAGTTAGTACCTTTAATGACATAACCCTGTCGACCTAAAAAAAAAAACGACCTAACGATACGATATTACATACATACATATATTATTAAATCAGTCTTTGGCTACGTTACAAAACAAACCAACTATAAGCATCGTTGAAAAAATGAGAAAACACTCAAATTTATTTATTATTAGCATTTCTCTCCCCCTCCTTCTTAAATTAAATCTTCTCCACCAGTTGAGAAATGGTGAGCTAAGCATGTTCTTATGTCGACGGGTTTATAATGGATCCAACTGTGGATCGGTTATAGGTAAACAGCTATATTTGTGCAGAACTGTTTTCATTGGAGAGCCATTTATTTATATCAACCGGAAAGTGATGCGCCTTGGCTGCTCTAGCATATTGTAGAGTGGACCCCTTTATGTTTATCGGTTAATATCTTCAGTTCTGGTGCATGTTTGTCCCACATAATATTTGCAGTTGTTGTATTTATGTATGGGTAAGAATGTGTTCTTGGAGATTAACAATGTTATATTTTTGGAATGATATGGCCAATCAATGATTAAAAGTTTTCAAAAGTGAATAGTAAGTGTTTTTTTTTTTTTTTTTTTTTTAATGACGGCTGCTATTAATAATTACTAAAGCTATGAGGCCAGTGTATTAGGTCTGTTGCATGTATCTTCTGGCAGGTGTTCCTGCTTTAGGGAACAAACACGGCTCTACGCCGTATGAGACTGGCTAACTCAACTTCACTTGAAAAGTCCTCACCAACATTCTTCTCATTCTAGATGGGATTCGAGCCCAGGTCTATCTACCCAAAGAGCATTGTCGTTACCGACTAAGTAAGAAATTCATCCTTTAATTTGTTTGCTATAAGGGCTGATGACGATATAGGAATTATGGGTAACGAAGGTTCTTTTTTTTTGGGGGGGGGGTCGGATAGGGAATTGTAGAGAAAGGAGAGGAGGAAGAAGGATTCCAAAGTATGGAATCTGAATCCTACAACTCCAATATCGCCATCCAGCACTTTCCTTAATATCGTGTTTTGAAAAAAAAAAAAAAAAAAAGGCTAGATGGGTGAAGCAAGAATGCTTTTCATATTCTCCGTTATCTGTAGAAGAAAATGTATGGATGGGGTGTTTTATTGAGCTATAAGCTTCGGTCATGGTGGGGTAACGGCAATAGCCTAGTCTCAGTTAAAACTTCATTGGCTACAGCATTGCTGTTTAAGTGCGGCCAATCTCTAAAAACTCGTGCGATCTCCCAAGAATGAGTGACCCGAAGGATCAAAACTCAGCATTGTTCCTCTCAGTAACAGGCTCATCCTGTCACTGACAAGAATTCTCACCGTTTGGCTCTACCTCAGTTAACTTCATTGGCTACAGCACTGCCATCTGTTATCCTCTGGAATTTCCATCCTCATCAGTCCCGTAGAGTTGCTTAGTTCTTAAAAGAACTGGGCGATGGACTGAGTCCTTGACTCTTTATCCCGTCATCTGAATGAAGAAAATCTGTCTGGATGGAGTGTTATCGAGCTAAAAGCTCCAATCATGGCTGGATAACGGGCAATAGCCGAGCCTCAGTTAAATCTTCATTGGCTACAGCATTGCCATTTGTTACCCTGGAAGTCCTGATTAGTAAGTAAAGGGTAAAATCTCAAAAAATCGGACGATCTCTAGGCCACTCCATAGTGGGCGAAAGACCGTCCATGTCTCAGCGTTGGTTCCACTCATTGACGGCCGCCCCGTCCAAGCACCCCGACGGGCTCCCCGTTTAAGCAGAACCGCTCAGCGTTGGTTCCACTCAGTGTCGGCCGCCCCATCCTAGCACCCCGATGGGCTCCCCGACTCCTGAGCAGAACCGCTCAAATTCCGAGGAAAATAATTCACCGACAAGAACCCCTCAGCGGGCCCTGCCGGAGAACACCTTCCCCGGAGACTCAAGGTGCTCCCTTAAGGCAAAAACCCTAAGGGAGCGAACTCAAAAACTCACACCCAGGATAACAGCAACAGCCGAACCTCAGTTTACTTCCTCGGTTCAGCATTGCTAATTGTTACCCTGGAAGTCCTAAAAAGGACTTTTTTTTTCTAATACTAATATCCCGTAGAGTTGCTAACTCATAATGTAATTCATATATCCAAAATGCTCTAATTCAAGTATGGTGTAGTTGTTCAGAGACAGAATATTTCTTATAAGGATTAAATCAATAATTTTTAAGATATTTTATTTTTAATTAATAATACTATAAAGTTAATTTTAAAATTAGCATTTTTGTGCTATTCTTTATCTTTCGCGATTTCTTTGTTTCGACATCTTGGTTGGACAAATTAATTGATCAAGGCAGGCCAGTTTTGTTGGTGAGAGATCTGTTCTAAGTCCTGGAAAATGTTGTAGCCTGTGCGGCATTTTTTAGGCAAGTTCTTCCTTCGAATCCTCTTATCCACAATTAGCGTAAATCCGAAATGCTCTTTGTGATATTTGTGATTGCAGTCTCTCTTAAGAATCGATGACAAAAGCGTACTGCACTTAGTGCTCAAATAGGAAACTTTAGATATAATTGCGGTCCCAAATAATGGTGGGTATCTGGCCAATCAGCATGTTTTTTCATTCATCTAATATGACCTTTAGCTGTGAACAAAATAAAAGAAACTACCAACGATAATTTGTGTCGATCTCTACACAAATTATATATATTTATATAGATTACATGAGCATGAATTGATCATGCGCATGTAATATTTGGAATCTCTTCGTTATTGCCCAGTTACAGTCCTTCAGCATTCTCTCTCTCTCTAAATGTAGGTTTAATCAAAAAAGCGCGTTCTTTCCTTTCTCAGTACTCAATACTAATGTTTTCTAAGGTGAAACAAAGTATGTCTGATACTGTAATCCATACTTTTCCTTTTACAAAGGAGTAGATAAAACCTTAAAGTAAATGCCTTCGTTGTATTTCTTATGCAAATCAAGTAGTTCATTTGAATACCTGATTACCAAATTTAATTGCTTGCTTAAGTGAAATCCCGATAATTACTTGAGTGCAGAATCCTTTTACAGTCACTCCTATTATTACGATCGCATCACACAAGGCTAGAATAATTCAGCGAATAGAGTAGCCTAACACCCCCCCCCCCCACTAAAACAAAACAAAACAAAAAAACATTGATATTGATGTAAATGTTAAACTGGAAATATTCACACGTAGACTGAGTTTTTTCCTTTTTTTTTTTTTTTTATCTGAACTTAAATGCACCTTTATTGGAGGATTTTTCCCCCTCCACTAATGTATTTCTCAAGGTACACAAAACATCAAAGAAAAATTAAGGAAGGGGGATGTAACGAGAGATTTTGTGCCGAGTCGCAAGAGACCGGGGTAATCGCAAGTTAATATATATACACGCGCATGGAGTTTGAAATTACAGGGTTTCACTCTTTGATTTCAACGTCCCCCCCCCCTTTTTTTTTCCCTTCGAGTAGTCTACCTCTTCAGTCTCATCCCTCTATGTATGTGCGCGCGCGCATGTATTTTGAAGAGCTGGGTAGATACTATTTATGTGGATAGGTGTTAGATAAGGTTCCTATTCAACTGACAAGGAATGATTGATGAGTGCAACGTCTTAGAGAATGTAGCTATGCAATCCCATCGCTGGCTCTACTTAAAGATTGTTAGGTTTTCAAGACACTTAAATATAACTTCAGTAATATAGCTAAGATCTCTACACATTTCAATCTGTTTCGAAAAATGCATTTTGAAGGTAAGAAAGCGAGATAATAAGATTTTTGATAAGACTTATTGTGTTGCCACCCACTTCAAGATCAAAGAGATCTCATTATAGTTTTTTTTTTTTTTTATATGTATATATATATTTTTTTTTATTCTGGCTTTTTATTTCTTACTTTCCGTTAAGATTTAGAATCTGTTTGCCTTTTCAAATGAAGCACGAGATACAAAAGTCAGAGATGATAGTTTAAGTATTTGTTCGGTACAATCGTGTCTTTAAATGTATTTTTTATCAGTAAACTGTTGCAGTCAGGACCGCCTTGAAGAATTAGTGGTTCGATGCCCTCTATTGCGGTGATGAAAAAGGGAAAATACTAACTTCATTTTATATATCATATCGAATTTTATTTACTAAGAGAATTATACACTTGTTTGTGTGTAAATAAACCAGCCATCAGTCAACATTTGAGAGTGAGACTCGCGTATCTTTTTTTTTTAACATTCTTTTCATTTATTTTTTCTCCACTGTAATATAGAATTAAACCTTTATAATACATTAATGTGTAGTTAAATGGTCAATTTCATTACTTGCGATAATTTACATGTATATTACATGGCATGATATGCGGATATTTTTACTAGAACATGAGCTCACATTTGTCTTAACCGAAAACAGACATATTTAGTTACATAAAAGAGTATATAACGAAAGTAGTGATGATAAACGATAACCAATTTTTATATTTATATTTATACCCCTCCCAGAAATTCAGAGGCTATGGTTTTTCTCTCAAACACGATCTTGAACTTATACCTATTAAATATTTTCCAAAACAATACAGACAACTTGCGATATTTACAAATGTTTTCGAATGTACTATAAATGTTAATCTCGTTGAGATGAAATTCAAGTAGATAGAACTTTTTTTCTTATATATATATATATTAAATTATAATATAGTCCTTATAAGGACTGACTTAAAAGGACGAAGCAAGAATGCTTTTCATCTTCCCCGTTATCTGTAGAGGACAGTATAAGGATAAGGTGTTATTGAGCTATTAAAGCTCTGATCATGGCAGGAGGGTAACAGCAATAGCCGAGCCTCAGTTAGAACTTCATTGGCATTACCACCCATTACTCTCCAAGGGTATTAATTAATCACCGCATCTCACGGTCGATTCCTCAAATTATAATATCCTTATAGTCCTTATAAGGACTGGCTTAAAGGGGCGAAGCAAGAATGCTTTTCATCTTCCCCGTTATCTGTAGAGGACAGTGTAGGGATAAGGTGTTATTGAGCTATTAAAGCTCTGATCATGGCAGGAGGGTAACAGCAATAGCCGAGCCTCAGTTAGAACTTCATTAGCTACAGCATTGACATCCATTACCCTCCAAGGATATTATTAATCACCGCATCTCACGGTCGATTGCACAACCTCCCTTATCAAAATTATAATAATATTAATATAAAATTATAATATATTAATATCGTAATTTAATATATTAAAAATGTATTAGTTTATACAAGGTGTATTGAATTATTATTATGGTAACTTCTATAACTCTCAAACATTTTGAAGTAATGAATGAATTATTTATTACAAAATGGAGGCTATAAAAAATTGAAAATAAAATGTTTAAATAAAATATTTCTTTGATAAATGAGCATATGTGTTCATTTTTGCTGATTGAACTTTGCTGAATCCAAATCCTGCTTGAAGCATTCGTTCAGTTCTATGCAGAATAAAAATATAAATAATATATAAATAATAAATAAATAAAACATCTCCACAAAACAATAAAGTTGATTGTTTAGACTTTATCTCGTAATTCTTCGACAAGCTTCCCACTGACATGTTTGTCAGTGTTTGCTATTAAAATACAATAAAAAAAAAATCTTTTTATTTACTCTTTATTTATCTTTTTATATACATTGCAACATAACAGCACTCTTCTAGTAGTAATGTTCCTCATATCCGATAGATAATAAGCATACAAGACAAGAAACTATTAATATTTAGTTCATTAATTAATAAAGTTTTTAATTAATGAAACAGAAAATATACAAGAAGTTTATTAAACCGATCTATCCAAGTTTCGATTCAATCAAAGAATAAAAAAAAAAGGGAATTAAAATGTTTTTCGCGTTTTGCAAAAACTCTAAAAGTTACATTTTCTCTCAACAACATCAAAAAATATTTAATTCTCTTATTTTGCGATACAAAAATAAATTAAACGGAATATAATGTTTAAACGCTTACCTATGTATTAATATGGAAATGAGTTCACTTAAATAAGTTCATGTCGCCGAATTGAAGCCTTTGGCTCTTCATTATAATTAATAATGGAAATGAGTATTATTTTAGAATATATTCGCGGCCATTAAACTTTTTCACACACAAAGAAAGTGAGTGTATTATTGTAAATGATATCAATAGTTATTCCGTAGGTTTCAATAAATAAAACATTCATAAAAAAAACGGATTTTCTTCTTCTTCTTCAGATAGAGATTTTTTTTTTCCACACTTTTTTTTAATTGCACTAATAGAGCAGACAGTTACTAATTCATAACGGACATTTTCTCAAATTGCGGATATTCAAAGCAAATTTCCGGCCATAGTGAACCGGATAACCGGTCGGAAAATCCGCTTTGGATAAGACCACAGAAAAGATTCGATGTCCTGTTTTTGAAATGTATACTAATATTTTATTCTCCAATCTTGTTACATTCAAATAGTGCAGCCTCTGTGCAGGATTTAGGCATTGAATACATTAGAATATGAACAGATAAAAAAAAAAAAAAAATCACGAATGCGCTTTTTATTATTATTTTTCTCTCTTCCGATGGAGCATTCCAAATCAACGAGTACATGCTAATTATTTATTAATCTAATCGTTAAATGAATATAGGGATTCCCAGGAGTTCGTTTCTCTTCTACTTGCCTCATAGATACTCGACAATAGCATCCCAATACGACTCAGTTACTAATATTTAATATTTCTAATATATGCATTCCTGTATGCAGTTTTATAAATTCTACTGTGTGTGCGCAGCTTACACACTAAACTGACTGTAAAAGATGGCACAATTAAGTTTGATTTTCCTATAAATCACATGCGCACACAAGCAGCTTTACTTCGCATGGGCTTTCGTGTTCAATACTTACGATCTACACAGAATGCGTGCAGCCTCATTTAATCCACTTTATAAACGCTAATAAATAATTCAGTGCCGTCTGTTAGAATATAATTCCCCTAAAGTGTAGAGTTAATTATCTTCATCAGTCCAGCTCCTTCTCCATCCCCATTCTCTTCCCCCCCTCCTCATCTTGATGGCTTTCCTCCCGTTGCTACGTTATTATAAGCTTAGACTGGTGATACGTGCTGGAGTTTGGACAATCTCTTGTTCCAAAATGTATCAACGAACTTTATGCAAAATTTATTAACTATCATGGTTACTTCACATTTCTCTAAGTAATTCTTTATTTGAATATTTTGAAATATGCATTGTAAAAATCAAGAATGATATTTGGTATGTTGAATCTTACCCATTTCCTGTTGGACTTAATTATTCTAACAAAAGAAAGGAAATGAACTGAGTAAAATACTCTATAGAGGGCGCTCCATCCAAAATAAGTCAGCAGAAATATATTTCTTCTGTACTTACAAATTGCAGCTTAACAATAGTTTTGCTAAACAGAGAGCTAAATATAGAGGGCGCTTCCAACCACTATTGTTGTTTTGAAAGTGTATATTATTAGGTGTCATTGTTACACGACTTGTTACAGTTTTGATGTATTTCTATAACTTTTCGTGACAGAATATAATTTTTCATGCTTTGTTCGATGTAAGGGTAAAATAATAATACCGTAGCCTCTAATTGTTCGTTCTGAATATGCAGCCTTGTAGGCTTTGTTGATTCGCATCAGTGCACATGCGCAGAACCTATAATTTGGGGGACCGTTTTGTTCTCTTGAGAATGATGTCAAAAATCTAGTTGTTTTTTTTTTTAATTTTGTAAACAGAATAGGAAGGTAAATTTAAGTTGAAGGAAATTTAAATATGGAACTCCTAAGTCGTAGATAACTCCGGTACAATTGGAGAACTTTGCATATGGCTTATCGCACGTCACGAAATTACCGACTAACAAGGGTTGATGGAGGTCACCCACTAACGGTGTATCGCGCACCCCTTCCGATTATAGCCAAAAAGTCGAACAGGACCTAAAAAAAAAAAAAAAATTTTAGGAGTTGAAAAAGCTAGCACTGCCCCATTTTCCAAGCGACTCCGCCTTATGTCATCTTGTTGTGTGGGAAATTGTGCACTGCTTCTAAATAGCAGGCTATCCAGGCGCACGTTTTCTCAATTATGAGATGACAAGCCGCCGAACCTGAGCCTTGATCTTTTGTTTGTTCAGGCCGGCTGCCTTACCAGTCGCCCCAGCTTTTGCTGACCTCCCAACAGGCAAGGGTCACATACATGCCGAGAGCTGGTAGACGAAAGCATCCTCCTAACCAGTTTATATGCGTCTTGTCAAGACAGGGGCCTTCTGTTATAGTCATGTTCTACGAACAGGTAAAAATACGAAAGGAAAAAAAAAATCAGTTACATCACAAATATAGAAGGATGACGGTATTTTAATACAATCGTTTAATTCAAACGAATGTCAACTTTTGATACTAGGGGGCGCTTTTGCAGATAGAATTATATAGAATTTAAGATAATAATTCTAGAATTTATTCATAATCTACCTATTTTCATTTGTAAAAGGACGACGTAAACATCGTATTCTGAATATTTTATGAGTCAACACCATTTTCTTTAATTCATAGGATAACTTAATAAATAAGAGATATTAAAAGTCAGCAATGAATATTCAAATAAAAATATTTCAGTTGTTGAGTCGATGAAAACCATTTGCAGATATCTTTCGTCCCATTTAAATGTCCTCGCGGTTTTGCGCTTCGCAACCATATGCCTGGGAGAGGAGTGTCCTAAGTTCGATTCCCGTCTGCCACGTGAGGAGCTGAAGGATCTTCCAGAGCCATAGCGAAGTTAGTTAGTCTTGGACAGCAGGGTTTTTCCCACAGTTTATCTGGGGGTTTTCATCCCGCAAACCGGCCACGTGAACACATACGGATACAGTCAGGAATACTTAGGCAATCCCTCCAGCCATAGGTCTGAATTGTCAGCTATGCCGGTGCCGAGTGGAACATCAGTGGAGTCTCGTGGACATCATTTGTATAATTCTCATTGCATACTTCGGCTGGTTTAGTTATCAAGAAGTCAGTAATAAGGCCTTGCTTACCATTATGCTGAAATTTTTTTATTACGTTCATAATACGGAGCTAAACAAATATCCAGTTGTCTCGTGAATTTTCCGGAGTCCTCTATTGAGAGATCATTATCCATAAAATAACTTTCTTGACAAGTTCAATCCTTCTGCTAATTTCTTTAAACTGAATTCTTTAACGGATTCATCGCAATCAGAATCTTCGGCAAAACTTTCCCCGCCATTATAAAGTGTTTATTGTTGAAAATTGTCTTCGTTTTCGTGGCAGAAAACGAAGACAATTTTCAACAAAACACTTTATACGGTAACCAATTGACATTGACGTGCTAAAGGGTATTTTCCCCTAATATAAATTCGCTACTTATAACTACATGCGCGATACGGACGGACGCAAATTTAACGAAGATAAAATTTGATTTTTAAGTCGCGCGGTGAAAAATATTTGAAAAGATAAAGGGTAAACAATTTGTAGACCCTGTTTTTATAACCCGCCTTATATAAGTACCGCGTTCACCAAGGGTTACTACAATTTGTAGACCGCGTTATACGAGGGTTACCTGTATATACTTTTTTTTTTTTTTTTTGAGCATGGTAACTAGTTGTAAATATCTTTCCGTCAGGGTAGGTTAATATATATGACCTATAAGTTTCAGTTGATTGTATAAAGTGAATCAGTAGATAATTTCAACTGTTAGACTAATTGTTCTAGTGAAACATTTTTTGGTTATTCTACACACAAATGGTTATACTTACGTCTTCAGGAGCATCCTGTATGATGATCTGACTTCAAAAATATGGTTTATATTTGTGATTAAGTTATTGTTTGATTTAAAGTTTTTCAATATTAAAATTAGAACTGTATCCCTATATTCTTAAAAGTACTTTTGGTAAAATGTGTGTAAATGCGAGATATCAGATTAAGATTGCTTTAATGGGAAGAAATGGGGAAATATTCCTTCAGTATTTTTTATTATTATTGCTTATATATAAGCAATAATATATATATATATATATATATATATATATATATATATATAATCACCAGTGTCGTGTAGTCATTAAGTTGACCTGCGTAACAAAATTTTAAGAGAGCCCAAATGGTAAGATGACAAGAAAGAGAAACTATAAAAATGAAGTTTTTACTATTCACTAATTCAATTTGAACTGCATTCTAGCTTAAATATTACACAAGGCAAGGAAATCTTACTAAAGAAGGATCAGTGTTGAATAATTGCTCCACACATCACTTCCCTGGGAAAGAAATCTTAGGTTCGAATCTAGTATAATAGAGGAATTTTCTAGGCAGTTTTCCGTCAAGACTTACGCTTATTTGAGATGTAGATAGCAGAGTTTCGTCGGTTCTACCTCAAGAAAAATAAACATCTCTTAAAATACATCCATATAAACTTAATACACCGATATATCATGGCTTTAACTAGGCAACATAACGAGGTAACAAATGTCAAACATTTGCTTATTTTTAGCACCACATTGAAATAGTACTTTTTTTTCACATAGAAACTCTATGGTAAATGAGATCCGAACTTTCCTAGGACTTATCACAGATAGATTAGTTAACATTTTTGCATAACAATTCATTCTCGTAAGATTGTAAATATTTCATATAATAATAATTAAAAAAAACTGTTGACCCAATAAGTCTAGTAAGAATGTCTATTACATTTATTTCATAATTTAATCCTAACTTATTACTAGTACAGCAAACTCTTTCGCGTTCAAATACTCGTTGACTGGAATCACTTACAATAACAAATATAATGACTGCACTAATAAAAAGGATAGTTTTTCAAAAGTGTAATCAAATGACTCCTTTTTTTCCCCTTTTTCTTGCAAGCATTAGAGTCTAAAATGGGGGGGGGGGGAGATGTTTTTCAACAAAATCAGTTTTAATTCAAAAGATCCTTTATATAAAGACAACGTTTAGTCATTTTATAATTATAAAATCACCGAATTTTCATTGTAATCTCCTATTTTCAGGCACTTAACAGTAGTGAATCATGGCAAAATGTATTCTCTACTTGTTAAGCCTATTGTTAACAGTATATTTCGGAAGTGTTGCAATCGGAATGTCATCATGAGACAAGTTTAATTCCTTGACACATAAACTAACTGGTATTTTTAGATATTCATTCATCTAAAGAAGAAGAATAATAAAAAAATAAAATAAAAAGAAGTTGAGAACGCATAATGCGTCTAGCTGTTATAGCTTTACGTAAATACAGAGGCAAGTATGGAGGTCGCTTAATTCATATAATTTTTTTCAAATAAGCTTCTTTAATGACACGCTACTTGATAACCTCCATTACACAATTGGCCAACGACATCATATGTGGATGGGGGGTGGGTGGGGGAGAAGGCGGATTATTTGTAGCGTTCTCGCAGAAATGGAGATTGACGCTAAATGTCCAATGTGTTTCTGCAATCACCATTGAAACTTTGAAGATAAGCGTGAAATTCCACTTGAGAATTTTTTTTTTTTTAACAAAGAAGTGTAATTTACAGTAAGTAATGGCTCATTTGACCTAAATTTTTATTAGATGGATATATTGCACCGGATTTATACGAATAACAATAAATATCTTTACCCAATTATCAGGGGGAAATGGACCTCGTATATACAGCAGTTTGGACAGATCACTTTTGTTTCTTTAAATAAGCATTCTAAGCTATTAAAGTAATATGAACTTTGACCCCTTTTTGCCTATTTTTCTCACTTTCTTATTTTTTTTCCGGTCAGTTTAACTTATATGCCAGTGCTATATATTCAGATAATTATCCTTTATTTTAACCTCCTTTCTTTGCTCTCGAGTACAATGACTTTTGCTAGATGCTTTTTTCTTTTTGCAGAATCAAGCAGCGCCATCTGTTTGTTTTATGCTACTATCACTTGAAATGTTTTGAACTTCTTGAAATCGTCAAAAGAAACATGAAATTGAATTTCCGTTTGATTACTTTCTAATAGAAGTACCATCACAGAATATTATACTATGAAATATTACAAGTTTTGATTTAAAAAGGAATTTTGGACTCTGGGAAATTGTCTGTACAACAGTGTAATTTAATCAATATTCGTGTCACTTAAAAGATAAATTTTAAATTTTTATTAAAAAAATAATATATTATTAATAAATAAAAATACTCAATAAATATTAGAAATATTTTAATTAAAAAAAAGAAATACTATTTTAACAGTAATTCAAAGAAAACGTATTCTTAATATAAGTAATATTGTAACAATATTCCAAGTAATAATTAAACAGACAACAGGGAATATGAAAAGCGTCAAGCTTCACCCTCTGCGCCATATATGTCCTGCGTCCAAGTAATAATGGATGAATCGACCGTGAGATGCGGTGATTAATACCCTTGGAGGGTAATGGATGGTAATGCTGTAGCCAATGAAGATCTAACTGAGGCTCGGCTATTGCTGTTACCCTCCTGCCATGATCAGAGCTTTAATAGCTCAATAACACCTTATCCCTACACTGTCCTCTACAGATAACGGGGAAGATGAAAAGCATTCTTGCTTCGCCCCTTTAAGCCAGTCCTTATAAGGATATAAGGATCCAAGTAATAATGATAGAAGATTAAGCTGGTAAAATTCAATATGGAATAATATGATTTGCATATATGTGGAATGTAATTTTTCTAATTTTTTTTTTAGTTCTTTTGAACATTTTTTTTTTCAAATTCACGTTCATTTAAAGTTAGAAAAATTGTATATTAGCTCTAAACACACTTCAATTCAAGGCATAATACTCTTATTTGATGATAATCGCATCATTTTAAAGATAAAACTTTCCGAATCTTAGATACGATACCAGATCATTCATCTCTCACCTCAACGACCTTCACTGACGAAAAATGTTAAGATAGCTGCGAAGAATAATTCACGTTATTTATCAGCAAGTAAAGATAAACATTGAGCTTGGAATAAAATTAATAAATTTAATTTCGGATAACTGCTGTATCAACTTTACACGTGATTGAAGTGAGTTGGAGATTTTCACAGAAAGTATGAAATATCCGGTCATTAGGGACGCTCCATTTTTATATTTTTCTCAACGTCGGAATCAGATTATCCAATAAGTCTCTTCACTGGTTCTTGGAGCGGTGATTTTATAAACTGTATAATAACTTCGGCTATTGAGTTTATCGATCCTGCTCGTTGGGGGTTCCAAGCGTGAAAGCCTAGGACGAGAGAGAGTAAAGTATCTTACATTAAGGAAAGTTAACGATTAGGCCTAAAGGTGTCCACATTGTTTTGTCACGCTGGCGGTTAGTGAGAGGATCTGTCTTAAATTACTGCTGGGTGGGTGGGAATTTTTATCTGTTCTCCTAAGGCATCCTGCTGAGGGAATAGGTCGAACAGGCACACCCACTGGGAATCTGATATACTAGCGCCGCAGGTGATGATATGAACAACTATGCCTTTCACAATGTGTCACAAATGCATTAAAGGCTTTTTTTTTTTTTTCTCCTGGAGATTGCAGTTTAGTGATTTCGCGTGAAGTTAAACTACACCTGGATATGAAAGGGAAATTGCTATATGTACAAGGTAAAGGAAAAGAGGGTCTGTCACTAGCTTTATCACCTCTCTCTCTCTCTCTCTCTCTCACACACACACACACACACACAAAGTTCTCGCTTTATTTTTTTTCTTGACGTTTTTATAACCAGCTTATCGAAGTCGATTCTCCTTTGAAATCAACGAATCTTCATTTATTTCAGAATATATCATGAGGAAATAACGTAGAAAGGAGGTTTTTAAATCTCTCTCTCTCACTCTCTCTCTTCATTTCAGTTTTTTAAAAAAGGTTAAATAGTTTATTTTATTAATTAATTTAATCTTAGCAAAGCTAATTGCATTCTTAATCTAATAGAGTACTGTAAAATAAGTCTTTTCCTAATTCGGGATTTGATTAAATTTAAATCTATAATTAATTAAATCTATAATTGAATCTACAATTAAATTGAAATCTATAATTAAATCTATAGTTAAAGTAAATAATTAATATATATGGACCCTCGGGCATTGGAATCACTCATGCAGGAATATTTCATAATTGCCAAATTAGGGGACGTGTTAATGTGATTAATGGAGAAAGTTGTCAAAAAAAATATAACAGGTTTTTGTCTTTAGAATGAGAAAAAAAAATTGCGAGCTGTACGTATCTTAAAGGTCGCTAATTTTAAGTGTATTTGATAAATATGAATAGTGCTTGATTAAGTATCTGTTTAGGTTTACGTAGTTAATCTCTTAAGTTTAGTCCGGTATATATATGTATATACAAACCACATAACGACCTGGAATAGTGTACGGGAGAGATTAAAATGGGGAATTTAAAATATGCAACGGGATAAAAGAAACTGGCTCAGTGGAAGAACGCTGTCATCTTTTGGTTTAAAAAAGACCTGGGTACGAATCTTGTACCCAGGAACCTTTTATAAGCTTTTTTTTTTTTTTTTTAAAACTTAAGATGAGTTAGCCAGTTTTGTACGGCGGTGGTAGGGATTCCCTTCCTCAAAACATACAAAAGACAAACTGGCTAGAGAACACACACACACACACACACACACACGCATTTAATAGACAAAGATGCATTTGATTGGCATGATGTAGAGCCACCTCCCGTAATGAGTCAGTAGAATAGAACGGCATGGAGGTGGCGGATAATAAAAAGCGACCATCTCTTTGGTATAAAATTAATTGTGAGATAGGTTAGGTATGGTACCATCGCTTAAAGAAAGCACAGGCATATTAAAATGTTTATCATGTATGTTAGGGAGGAGTGAGATGCCCAATTGGGAAGATTAGAAGGAGAGAAAAATGTAGTGTGAGAGAGAAAAAAACAGTTCTTAATTTTTAATAAGAAAATTACATTGAATTCCCCCCCCCCCACCAAAAAAATTGTCTCAGTATTATGAATCCACTCCCTAATTGCTTGTGAAGATTTTGTGTTTTTTTTTTTTTTAGATTACAATTACATATCAAAGGGAAACCTTTGGGAGGTGGGGAAATGATATCCACCAGAAGCACGATGGCTGAGTGGACTGGACCTCACCTAAGAGATACGAGTTCGATTGAGAGAAAGAAAAACTAACTTCGTGTGATTTTCTGTTTTAGGGAATGGAGAAATGTTCTAGACAAATCTTGATGCCTTAGGAGAAAGCAGATAATACGCATCCATTTCCAATATCAGTAATCAAATGGAATTGGTCTACAGGGAATGAACCAAAGGTATAAAGCACTCAGAACAGCCTTTTTAAGTGGGTGGAAAGCGACTCTAGAGGGCAAGAAACGTCTTCAGTTACTTATAGTAGTAAAGAAATATTTTTTTCAATCATTAGTTTATGGAGAGAAAAAGTTTTTTGCTATGAGCAGTTACCGTATATGAAAACTGCTTTATTCGAGTGTCAGTTACATTTCAGAGTTATTTGTTACTGCCCATGAAAATAGAACTGTGAAATAACAACATACATTTAAATAAAAGATATTTTATTCAAATATAAGGCAAACGCACCAAATAAATCAGTTAATGAGAAAGATTAAATAACTAAATTAAATTAGTGATAATTAAATTTTCAATGAAAAGAATTTCAATAAAATAAATTCAATGCAGCGCGGAGGTTTTTCAAAATTTAATTGTAAATAATAGAAAAATTAGAAACATCACGTTACTATTTAATTAGCTAATGAAACCTTCCTTGGAACCATGTTGTTGTTATTATTATTATTTTTTTTTTTTTTTTGAAATGTGCAAAATCTAATGGAATTCTTCAAATAGTCTAACTTTTGCAAAGATGTAACCCTTCTCCGTTTTTTACTGAGTCCCCCCCCCAAAAAAAGAAACATTTTTGTGACTAAAAAGTGACCTTAGCGTACATCACTTTTTTTTTTAATCCAAATTAGTATCATAAGTCAGGAGAAAGATGCGCCTTTGATAATAGGCACATTTTAAATTTCTTAAAAACTCTACTTTTGTTTTACAAATACTATCTTCTCTACCTCTAGAAACTCTAGAGAATAAACACTTCCTTTTGCTTTACAATTATATCAAAAACGCTAATATTTTTCAAAGTTTAAGAGGATCAATGTCCCGATTTTGTAATCCACATTAGCAGATAATCAGAGTTCAATTCGGAGGTATTAATAAACTCTGAAATTACACAACTATTCCACAAAACTATATTTAATTTAAGGATGTGGTGCAACTTAAAATACTCGAGCTAATGTGACAGGTTGATTATATTTCCATTGTTTTTTTTTTTTTCAGAATTTGCACCTAGTCATCCTAAACTACGTTCCTTAAATTTCGCAATAACTACATAAACATATCTTGGTCATTATATTCGTCACTTTAACTCGTATTTCTGTCTTTTTTCATTCTTTCTCCTGTCCTTTTTCGTTCCTTATTTCTTGTTTTGTATGCCTCATTTCCTCCTCTTTCTATAGGGTTGTCTGTATCTTTATTTCAGTTTTTTTTTTTTTTTCTCATTCGTTCTTTTATTCCTTTTTCTTCTCCCTACTCTCTTTCGTACTCATTTCATTCATTCCTTTCATTTTTTTTGTTTCCAATTTCTTCGCCTGTGTGTGTGTGTGTGTGTGTGTGTGTGTGTGTGTGTGTGTGTGTGTGTGTGTGTGTGTGTGTGTGTGTGTGTGTGTGTGTGTGCGCGTGTGCGCGCGCGCGCTAGTGCAATTTGTACGTTCGCCAGGAGAGCAGCGGGAACCACGCTAACTACAAGAAAAAGACATAACATATGGAGAAATGTCGGCGCCTCTCTCTCTCTCTCTCTCTCCTCTGTCGTTCGCTCTGTCTTTAATTAAACTAGCGCGAGAGGGTGTGATGGGGAGGAAGGAAAAGACAGAAAGAAAAAAAAAAATGCTCTTCTGCTGGCCCACAGTCCACGACTGCTGCGGCCGAATGTCTGTGGGGAATTTGGCAATAGCAATGAGTCAGTGGACCGCTCTTTCTCTCCATTATCATCACGAAAAATAAAATGTTTTCAGCCTCTATTCAAGTAACTTAATCCCAACTTCGGGCAATGTATCATTTGCCCTCAACATTATAATTGGAGAAGAAATAAAAGTCAGTGAAACCATCGACTTTACATCTTTTTTCATTATTTTAACTGCGCTGTTCTACGTTATGTGGAACATTCTATATATCAGCCTTCCCCTCTGTAATCCCGCAGTGAATTACAATCACCGTATCCCACGATATGCACATTGTGCTCTGGGAGCAGTTTCATGCTCCCAGAATGAAAGCATGAAATTTCCCATTTGAAATGTTTGTGAATGGGAAATTCACAAATTTCCCATTCATAAACATTTTTTTTTTTTTTTTTTTTGTTTGTGAATTTGCAATCACAAACTGATTGCAAATTCAGTTTGTGATTGATTTGTGTGTGGATAACTACAACTAACCTTCGACGAATAAAAATTATTATATTATATTATATTGTACATAAATAAATAAACCATTACAATTTGCGTAAGACATTGCAACCAATATTAAACGTAAAACTAAAATAACTTGTAAACAAACGGATGTGTTCATTTGTCCTTAAAGGGGCGAAGCAAGAATGCTTTTCATCTTTCCCGTTATCTGTAGAGGACAGTGTAGGGATAATGTGTTATTGAACTATTGAAGCTCTGAAAATGATATCATGGCAGGAGGTAACAGCAATAGCCGAGCCTCAGTTAGGACTTTATTGGCCACAGCATTGCATCCATTACTCTCCAAAGGTATTAATCATCACTGCATCTCACGGTCGATCTCTCCTATGTTCATTTATTTTCGTCAAATCTTAATTTATTAAAAATTATATAAGATATTTTAGAGTGTGAGAATTAAAGTTATTACAAAAAAATTCCTGTTTTAGTCTAAATTCTTGATTATAAAAAATTATTTTATTCTTTTTTGGATTATAAAAATTAGATGGACTTTTTAAAATATAGAATGAATGATAAAAAAGTTATTTTATTATTCTAACTAACTGAAGGTAACGAAATGCAAACACATTTGGAAACCTCTTAGAATGCAAACAAGTACCGTACTTTCGTGTAAAAGCACTCGAAGAAGGATTATACCGTCCCTTAAAGAGAGTAGTAGCCATCTTGTAATATTTTTCACCTAGGGTGATGTCTCAATAAGCTTAAATTACAGTTTAATAATGTTGATAAGCTTTTTAATGATTTAAATATTCCTTATTGTAGTTTATATTTGTATGCATTATTATCGTCTGATAGGTAAAATCACGTTGCCATAGGCAACATACCAATCAGTGACATTGTATACAACTTGTTTATTTACTTGACTATGAAAATTGTTTTTTGATTATGAACTGAACTGAAATAGACGTTTTCTAAATATTAGAGAATTAGAAAATGAATTCTTAATGTGAATATGAGAATTAATAGATAATCGCATTAAAGTGAACATAAAAAAAAAAAGCACTAAATATAAAATGATAAAACAATTCCCAAATTTATTTTTCTACATTAAATAATTAAAACACAGTTAATCAACATACTACCTGGAATTATTTCCATTTAATAAAAGGGAACTTCATGCATTTGCCGCATACAGTCGTCACTTTGTCTACACGTAATCTAGAACTTTGTGATTGAAGATCGTTAATTAAGTATGAAAGTTGGGTTTAGAAATAAAGGCTAAATAACTAAAAGGCTGATGAAAATTTATCTCGCGAACCGCACGGCATGTAATTTAGCCCTAATTATCCAATGATTGTGTGAAGAGTTTGGCGGAAAATAGGGAAGACGGGTAACTAAGCCTGATTCGATTTAATGAGGTGCTCGCAGTAGTTTTGCTTACTGCAGAGAAAGACTTATGCCGCTTTCTTACTTCGTGAGTTTGTAGAAAACCTAGGGATCACAGAGAGAAAGCTAGAAAATAACTTCTGCATCAATACCACCGAAAATATAGTCATTTAATTAATATTTTAAGCGTGGTCCGTGCATTTCTGCTAATTACATTAATCTACGTATTAGGCGCTGGAAGTCTTCACAGTCATTAGCGGATATGAGTGGAGGCTTTAAGTGTTGACAGTCAAATGAATTAATGGTGATTATAAACAGCGGATAAGGAACCATCGAATAACATTTGCATAGTGACTCTGCTTCGAGTGAAGAACGGCAGATGTCTCTTTTCTCTTTTACAATTTTTGGTGTATACATTAGACGAGTGACAGCCCATCTGCGCTTAGCTGCCACTAATAACTAGCGATAACCAAGGGAATTCCTTATCCTGTGGAGAATGATTTGGGCTAATGTCTGTCGTAGTTCTACATATGTCCCGATAGAGTGACAGCTCTTCATATTACTGACAGTTTAGATTCGTGTAATTTAAGCCTAATTATCCTTCGGATTTTTTAATTTTAATTTTTATTTTAGAATAGTTAATTTAGTTTTTTTGTTAAATTCGTAGGATTTTTTTTTCTCCAAAAGAAGACTGTTTCAAGATAATGTTTCGTATTAATTTAAAAAATTAATAGATAACATACAATTTATTTCGATTATTCTTGTGCTGTCTATGAGAATAATGTGAAAACAAACTGAACTATTCAGGAAGAATAGTTCAGGAATTATAGCAATATTACGAGTGTGTACAAAAGAGTGTTACACTTTTTTAAAAAAAAAAAATTAACATCGGACATTTCTGAATCAAAGGGACTTGTTTGTCTGTTTTATGGAATCTTATACTTCTAAGAAGCTACATTTAGCCTTCGGTTGGAGGCTAAAAGTCTAGTTTTGAATCACGACTGGGGTTAGATTAGTTCGAAATACGATTGAAACAACAAGATCAATGTATATTATGCGTATGTTCTCCATCCAATTTGTCGGTTCTAGCGAGTTAACTCATCTTCACTAGTGAAACGTCAATAACTCATAAAGATTATTCATGAACGGGATTTGAACCTAGATCTTTTCAATCGAATATGTCGCAGAAAAACGCAAAGAATCTTTATAAGGTTCTTTATAAAGTTCTTAGGTCGCAGAACTGTTCACCAGCAGAAGCAAACTTAGCAAACCGCTCAGCGAGTACACACAATTAATAGCCATACTATACTGATCTCATAGCCTTAATGACTTTAATCAATAATTAAAATGAATAATGGAGAACTGAATTTTCAATTACGTTTATTACGTTCAATACGCTTAAACAAATGCAAGTTTAATAGGGCATAAAAGCTATCCAAGTAGTGTGTGAAGGGATATGGTCATTCTAGAAATCCTCCCTCCAAATTAAATACCAGAATTCTTTATTTTTTTTATTATTCATTTTTTTTATTTATCACTCAATTTATCAACCCAAATATTCACAAAGTCGTATTTTGATGAAATAATAACTTAATTTCTGATTCTAACATTGCATTCCATATAAGAATTCTATTTATAGTTTAATTGAAGGATAGACTTCAAAAATAATGCTATTTTTATTTGAGTAATTGTCTTTAAAGAAGTTTTCTCCTGAAAATAACAGTCGTGATGGCGATTATAAAACTTGTGCTAGTTTTTAAGGGCCAAAATTAATGGCAGAAGAAGCGATGTTTGCAATCAATACGTCTAATGTCAAGGTAAGGAGCACATAGCTGGGGGGGGGGGGTGATTTCACCTTCTTTCATTAATTGTCTGAGTCTCCGATGACCCAGAAAATTAATGCCGCTAATATTGGCTGAGTCATCTGACCTTTATATCTGATGTAAGTGATGATTAACTTTATATATACTAATGCAAATACGTAACTTGAAAGTTCGACTTTCATGGCATAACTTGAAATAAAAACAAGAGCCTTGGGAAGTGGTAATTAGTACTTATCTGCACTATGGACGGTTCACATATTTCGCCTCTACAACATATTATTACTTTTTTTTTTTTTGAAGAAAAAAGTAATAATATAGAATGACTACCTGTCACCAGGTAAACCTAAAACTAATAATATACACTATCACCTAGTAAATGTGTTTGTTGTTCTTGGCAACGAATATACCGTTACCATGGCAACGTAGATTGCGTTCGTCATCGTCAACACCAAATAGCAGGACTACTATTTTGGAATTACAGCTGAAGTAACTATATTATAGTCTGTCAATTGCGTGTTCTTCTGTCCAATTTGTCTGTTTTGCAGGATCTAAAGCCAAAGTTTCCTCGGGGGGGGGGGGGGAACACCCTGCCACTTCCATGTATTTGACAGGCTAACTTACCTATGGGTGAAAAGCCCTTATAAAGGTGCTTCGCATCCTTACGGAGTTCCAGACAACGGAAACTATTTATTATTTATAGAGCTTCTCAACTACATGAATTTCGTTTTTTCCCCTCTTCATTCTAACTCTTCTAATAATAGAATTACTGAATTTTTTTTAACTAAAAAAACAGGCATAAACTTCAAAAATTTCCTTTTACATCATTCAGCATGTTCATAGATGCTTAAAAATATATATACATTTTAACATCCATGAATTCTGAATGAATGTTTTCAAGTTGGTTTTTACCTTCCGTTCCTTTTCACTGTTGTTCTTATTGCAATAATGCTCGCCCTTCATGGATATTAATGACTGCTGTTTCTATTGTTCGCGTGTGTAAGTGATATTAGATTACTCATCTGACTTGTTTAATAGTGGAAGGTTCTTTAATTGCACTATTATCTTCCCGTTGGAAATGGTTATTCTACCACCTGCTCTATTCACCAAGAAGTAGTGTTTTTCAAGGACAATTTTTACATATATTTGCGTATTACTAAGGTCTATACGGTATTTGTTGTCAGTCGTAACCCGAGAGCAAGCTGATCCTAAGTACTCTGTAAGGAGATAGTGTAAGTACTGGTGATTCTGTATCTTGTCTTTATTATAATGTTCATGGTGGACTTTGATATCTCCATTGTACGATATTTTTCGTAGCGTTTTGAGTTATTTCTATAACTTTATCCTTTCTTTCTCAATAGAGAGTGGTCTCTAGTATACCATTATTTATCTGGCATAGCATCTTTAATTGCGAAAATGAAATTTTATTTTTCATCTGGGACATGAAAGGATATCTCTGACTCCAAATTTCAGAATTTAAAATGCTAATCTAAGTTATAATTTCCAATCTGGGCATTATAGCTTAGACGCGGACATTATTCTTGCTAGATATAAACCTAATTGTTTATCTATTCATTTCTAACAACGGACAACAGCAGTAGATACACGTTCTACAAGCTCTCTTAATCTCAGCATCTATAAACAAATTTTAAAAGCATCTTTTTAAAATTTTATTTATAAAAATGTAAAATTATTGCATTTAATTAAATAAATTTCTTTAAAAAAAAGCCCCTTTCTATATTAAAAGTAAAAAGAAAGTCACTCCAACAAAGAAATACAGGGCCATCTATGTGCCAAGTGCTGAAACTATTTCTGCATTTTCTTTAGTCATGTCAGTAAAAAGAAGCCACTAAATCGGTAAGGTGGGGAAAAAAAAATTCTCGATTGTTATCACAAATGGCAGTACGTATTGAGGTGGTCCTTTTTTCTTAACTCGTTTATATTTAAAATGAGCGATAGTCTCTTACTCGACTGTTGCTTCCAATCGGTTTGAACGTGCTATATATAGCATGCATTCTTTAGTCTGCTCAACCTTTAACATTTGTTTGTCATTCTTATTTAGTGCATGGTTGTGTTCTGTTTTAGCCTTTCTCTTATTCTACGCTGAACTCTCTCTCTCTGTGCTTCTTTCCACTTCAAAATTTTCCTTCCTAACTTCTCTCGGAACTCCTCAAAATCGGTGTTATTGTCTAATTTCTTCTTCTTTGTCCTTTGTGTGGACTGTACATTTCTCATTTTCTTGATTTTATTTCTTTTGTTAGTTTTTCTTTCTTTCTCAATTTTTTTTTTCTTCCTTTACTTTTCCTTCTATTATTGTACTTCCTCTTTGCTATCTTCTGTGATTCTTCTCCTCTTTTTTTTTTTTTTTGTGCGATTTCTATTTACGCTTTTCATTATTTCTTCTTCCTGTTGGATGTTTTCTTTTGTCTCCATTTTGGGATTTTTACTACTACTACTCCTATCTTCTCTCTCTATTATTATTACTATCTGGGTTTATCTATTCATAGTTTTTTTTTTAACACATCCTTTTTAGAGATGTCTTTTCATGTTGATTTGTCCATACTTTTAAAGTTCGCTTTAATATTATTATAACTTGATTATTTTAATTTTTATATTTCAAATAACTTTCACTTAGTAATTTACCCATTTACAAAAACCAAAAATGATATACTTTCTCTTTAATTTCTATTTTTTATCAGAATATATCAAGTTAATCTCTTCTGTTTATGCACAAAAATATATAGATCTAAAACACTTACATATTATAAAATAAAATATCTTTTAATAAATAAAATTCTATTCATCATCTTCAACCAATATCAACTCACTTCTGTATAAAAGCCTTTCCTATACTAAAAATCACATCTTTCAGTTTCTTAAAGTTTTTAAAAGAACTGGGCGATGGACTGAGTCCTTGACTCTTTATCCCGTCATCTGAATGAAGTAAATCTGTGTGGATGGAGTGTTATTGAGCTAAAAAGCTCTAGTCATGGCTGGGTAACGGGTCATCTTTCAGGTTTTTTTTTTTTTTTTTTTTTTTTTTTTAGCCATCAAATTTTAAATAAATTTAAACTGGATTTTTTATGGTGTACACTAATATAACTAATTTTTTCAATTTTAAACAAAGAAAAAAATCTTAGTATTCATTAGTAACATCTTTCATTTTTTTTTAGCCATCAAATTTTAAATAAATTTAAACTGGATTTTTTATGGTGCACACTAATATAACTCATTTTTTCAATTTTAAACAAAGAAAAAATCTTAGTATTCATTAGTAACAAAATTTATAAATAATATACATTTTTATTTTATTGTATAAATTTATTTTTTCCTGAGTTTTAAGAGCTTTCCAATAGTTAGCACGAAACTCTCAGTGAGTGGACATGCGTAGTAGTTTTAATGTTGGTTTTGCCCATCCATTCGTATTCATATAACTGTATTTTGGCTAAACGGATTTCATTGGAATTTAGTACTGGATATCAGTATTAAAATTTGGTCTGTCACGTTCATTTTAGTTTATATTGTTGAATTATTTTTAGTAGCAAGATTAAGCAAACTGCTTTGAAACTATTAACATTTCTATTTACAGATTAATATGTTACAAATGACAAAAAAAAAGGGGGGGGGGTCTGGGAGGATGGTGAGGATTATTCAGTATTCTGGTGAGTGCATGGACAGTTCGTGTTTCATAATTACTAACAGCAAATACTTTATCATATTTTTCAGCTTGATAAATGTATTAGAGAGGGTTGCCAGTTGGAGTCTTGAACATAGATCTCCTCAAGGGTGATAATATCGCTCTTTAGGTATTTAACGTACAGAAAATCCAGCTTGAGACATAAATAATCAAAGAAGACTGAATTGCTACCCTAATTTGGAAAGCAATAAAGTAGATGCATACAGCAAAATCTAAAAAAGACATTTTGAGCCAGAACAGATCGAAAAGATTGGTTGTTTTTTGTTTATTACAGAAACAAAAAAAAAATTGATGAATTAAAAATAAATTATTATTCTTTATAATAATAATTCTGACTAGTGTTTGACACGTCAGAATGTACATGACTAATATAAGCGAAAACGCATATTAGCCAGAGAGGAAGTTCGATTTATTTATTTATTTTTATTTTATTTTATTTATTCTATTTTATTTTTTGTTGTTGTTGTTGTTAATTTAACGTTTGAGTGGTCATTCTGACTAGTGCTTTACAGTAGTGATCCATATACATCATATTAGTGTTCTAGTGTTAAATAATTCGCATAAACTGTAGTGCAGAAAATCTATTGAGATAGGAAGAACTTTGTTGAATTGTTAATAACAATACATTTGCCATTGGGTACCTTCGAGCTTGCGTCAGTGCATTTCTAAAGATCAAACTGTTTTACTACCGTCCCCAACAAACACTTGAAAGTCATATATATCCATGAATTAATACTTTTCAATTTATGTTATTAAACAACCGAGAATAAACATTCATTGTAACAAAAATGAATTTTTTTTTTTTAAGTGAGATTTAAATTGCAGTTAACTCTTCAGCTTTCTATTAACATTTCTGAATTTGCGAAATTTTTTAAATTCTATTTTTATCGAATAACTGCATCTTGACTTTTAATTAGCATCGATGAAATAATGCCTGTAAGGTACAAACTTTTACGAGCACAAAACCAGAATGCGTAACCAACTATATAGTTGTGTAATAGCATCATTAAATGTTTTGTACCGTATGTTTACAAGTTTTTGTATTGTGCTCGTAAAAGACCATGTCTACAGGCTGAATATTGCGTGGTATTCGTTACTGTCTAATAAAAATCAGTATTTCATTTTATATTGTGTAATTATTTTTGCAGCACCACGAACAACTAGTATAAATGCATTTTTATTGCGAGTATTTTTTTCTTTCTTAGTTTTTTATTATGTCATCTTTTCCACACACACTTTACGCTTTTAGAATTTTTATCTTATGGAGTCTGTTTGCGTCCCTTTTAGAAAATTGTTTATTTATAAATGACTGTTAAACCACGCCCTGTTATCATATTATACGCTTGAAGCCTTTTAAAACGGTTACCATAGGGATTCGGTAATCAACAAGTAAGGACTATGTAAATAAATCGAGGCGCCACCACATAAAAATGCATCTTTGTCCATAAACACAATAATCTATTTATAAATAAATAAAAGTATTTTCAAATAAAATATTATATTATAAACTGATTTTGTATTCGTTATTTTTTATTATACAATTTATGCTACTGCTATGTATTTATATTCGGAATGGCATAAACTGTAGCTAGAAATTGCACGAATTCTTGTACAACGAAATTTGTGTGTGAGGTGGCAAGTCATTCTGACAATTTGCGTTCATATTTATTATAGATACTTGCATGCTTTTATTCTAAAGTCCGCATTACTAAATATGTTTATGGAGACAATGGTTTTAGAATACACTTGTAGTGAATTTTCCAATTTGTTCCCTGATGGGAAAGAAATGTAAAACTTTCTTTAAATCACACACACACACTTACTCAATACAATACATATATGCACCTATTCTCCTATGATAGGCTGTATAGTATTCAAGGTCAAGTAATATCTTACGGCAAAGTTATTCACCCCACAGTTACTGCTTGTTCCTTTGTCCCATCCCATGCCTCCCACAGAGTTACTTCCCTAAACACAAAGCCCCTTTGTCAGCTACGTTATGAGTGATAACCTGGTCACTCTGTTGGAATTTCTGCCCTTCAGTTTTGTTATTTTTTAATTCTTAGTTCCCAGCTAACTCCCACTTTTGCACCTGGATATACGATATCTATTACAGTATTAAGTGTAGGCATCTTAATTCAATTTCTGTAATATTAGTTGCTTGTTTAAGCTCATATTTAAATTTTTATTTTCTAGGCAGCAAGAAATAATACATTCCATATTGGTTAACTATAGTCCCAATACGTGGAAATTTTTGAGTGACATCTGCTTTGCGGATAAACTGAATATTGATACTAAAATTCAATATTTATTAATATTATAATAGCAGGATATAAGCAGAATAACAATGAAATTCTTTATTTTCATATTTCAATACAATATATGCACCTATTTTGTATGTGAGATATTTCAGATATAGGTTTGATAAATTATAGTGTTATAAATGAAGTCAATGTGATGCTTCATTTAATAATGCACTTTATTAAGATATTTATACTCGTCATTATGGCTTGAGCTTTTATCGTATTTTATTAATTTATATGAAATAACTTGTTTGGTATGATAAATAACCAAGTAAGTATTCTAGAGTCAAGTTTAAATCGCAGATTGTTAAATTTTTTAAATATCGTCACTAGATGGCGCTTCTCTCCTGAAGAAAGTTAGCTAAACTGAATACCAAAGGTTACGGTACTGTTTTTCTTTTTCTTGAGTTAGCCTTGATAATGTAGCCATCAATGTTCTAAGATGTTTACATATGCAGCCATTAAACAATGGCTTCTGTATTTGGAGATATTTGTAAACAATGGGTACCAAGATTACTCAGTGTCAACTATTTATGTATCGTATCGCAAAGGAACGATGCAGGCATGACTTTGACAACAACTTACTGAATTCAGGTGACATGTTTGTTGCGCAAGTTACACCCAATGAGCAGATCATTGCGCATGATCGCTGGTGGTCACATATGGTGGAACAAAAGCTCCAGCGTTTGACACTGGCAAAGAGGGTGTGGATCTAAATCTCGTTCATCATACGACCCCCACCTGTCAGCTGCGCTCGGCACCATAGGGTGTGTCCTACTGCTTTACCAGCCTGGCAGCTAAGCCGGATGGAGTTTCCCGACTGTTGGACGCATGCATACCTAGACAGACAAGAGAGAGAGAGAGCGAACGGACGTTGTAGCTTTCCCCCAATCTTTCTTCTCTGCCATGCCATGCCATCCGCGCACGGGACCATTGCCCAAGCTGTCGGCACCTTCGGCCTCCGTCAAGATAAGACGCTTTTGGTCACGAGCGCTTCACTTCGAAACCATCTGGATGGTTTAGGCGGACTGACTGTTATCCGGGTCGGTATACCAAAATTACGGACCTCAATGTCTGCAAATAAAAATTTAAAAAAAAAAGAAGAAAAAGATTAAGGCATGATATTACTTACACTGATTGTAGTCGGAAAGAAATGGGAAAGGTTTAACCATTCGATACTTTTATTTTCCAAATTTGAATTCATGTTTTGAGTATTGTAAACACTGTAATGTTTCTGTTTGTTTTTGCCGTATACTCTTCTGTCTTGTGCACAGCAAGCAATTATTTTAGCCTGAGGGTTACATTAAAGAATTAAGTAGCAATCGAGGGCAGAGCGTGTGATATAAGTAGGAACCGGTTAGTCTAGTGCATAGAACGAAATGAAATGTTATACCCAACATTTCTGAAGATAAAAAGGGTGGCTTCATTGTTTTGTTTTTATATTATCTGCAGAATCAGTCTCATGATGTACAGTCTTATAATTCATAATTGCGTGATTGGGCAATGTACTTTGCACATAAAAGAGCAAAATAAAAATTTCCATTTTAAAAATTTAAAAAGGAAAATATATTTGCTAAAAATATTGTGGCAAATCACATGAAAGTTTAAGAATTTAAAACTCTTTAAATATTTTCATATTTTTAATTTTTGTTTGTATAATTGCAACCACAGCCTTCAATTCATTACATATATAAACATTTAAGTGAAAAGAGTAGTTAGTACACGTATTGGGAGGGAGGCTTGTATCGACCGTGCGATGCGGTGATTAATACCCTTGGAGGGTAATGGATGGCAATACTGTAGCCAATGAAGCTCTAACTGAGGCTCGGCTATTGCTGTTACCCTCCTGCCATGATCAGAGCTTCAATTGCTCGATAACGCCTTATCCCTACACTGTCCTCTACAGATAACGGGGAAGATGAAAAGCATTCTTGCTTCGCCCTTTTAAGCCAGTCCTTATAAGGACTTCCTTATAAGTATAACCGTAGGACGGGGCAGATAGAGAGATAGATATATATATACCCTTGGAGGGTAATGGATGGCAATGCTGTAGCTAATGAAGTTCTAACTGAGGCTCGGCTATTGCTGTTACCCTCTTGCCATGATCAGAGCTTTATATAGCTCAATAACACCTTATCCTTACATTGTCCTTTACAGACAACGGGGAATATGAAAAGCAATCTTGCTTCGCCCCTTTAAGCCAGTCCTTATAAGGACTATAAGTTGAACTGTAGATGGGAAATTTGAGCTCAGTGTAAATCGACCGTGAGATGCGGTGATTAATAATATCCTTGGAGGGTAATGGATGGCAATGCTGTAGCCAATTAAGTTCCAACTGAGGCTCGGCTATTGCTGTTACCCTCCTGCCATGATCATAGCTTTAATAGCTCAATTACACCTTATCCCTACACTGTCCTCTACAGATAATGGGGTACAGATAATAATTTTTTTGCTATCTGTATAGCAAGAAAATTATTACATCTTAAATAAGTCTTAGCGCCCCTAGGCGATTGCCTAGGTTCACTTAATGATAAAACCGGCCCTGAATGTTTTACTTGTTTTGTAGGTTCTCCATTGAAAATGCAGATGAAGTTTTGTTCCTGCTTAGTTTAACAGTTTTGGCTTTTCTATTGCTGATTTTCATACCAAATTTGTTAAAGTTCGTATTCAATTTAGTTCCAGAATCCTGGAGACTTGCACTAATATGTTTAGGAGTATAACATTATCTGCATAAAGCAAAGAGCTAAGTTTGATATTACCGAATCTAATAGAAGGTTTGGTACCACTTTCTTTCATAATGCGATCTATATAGATAGGTGACATTTATCTGTAAGTCGAGATAGGATTCATCTTTGTCTTTCACCTTATTTTACATCACACTATCTTCCTGTAGTTCCTTCGATTCTAACTGCTGATTTAAAACTTAAAAATAATGTTCCATTTACGCCATATAATTGTAGCGTTTTGAAAAGCATTTCTCTGGTCATTTTCTCGTATGCCTTTTTACAGATCTACAAAACTAGATCCCTGTACTTAAGAAGATACCGAGAAAAATTCCAGTTTTTCTTAGCATCCTTTCTCAAGTAGTTTTTTTTTGCATAATTTATTATTATTATTAATTACGTGACACCTCCAGTGAGTCCAAAGACTCATCGAGGAAGGGCACCTACTCTACAACTCTTCGTCTCCACCACTCAATCCACCAACTACAACGAACCGCAACTACACCAACGCCATCTACCACCCACCACCACTACCACTAGTATTTTCACAGACAATCCCAAACATTCATGCCCACAGCGGGATTCGAACCCGCATCCTTTTGACTGGAGAGCAGATACGCCCCACTCGGCCAAACGAGGCCGGCAACAAAACCATACCCCTTTTTATAGAGGGGAACTATGAGCTCTACTCCAATCATCTGGAATTCGCCTTTCTGACCAGACCCTCTGAATTATACAGTGTGGCCACTGCAAACGTTTATACCTTCGTATTTCAGCATTTCTGGTCGAATATCGTCTATTCCCGCTTCCTTGCGACACTTCAAGGATTGATATGTACTCTTGTTTGAATTCCTCTTGAATATTTTCTACTACTACTACTGTTCTGTCACTGCTTGTTTCGTTTAAGTCTTTCAAAGGAATTATTCCAGACATCTAGAATATTCTTATCTTCAGTTTTCATGTCATCTTTATCATTTTTGTGCCCTTTTGCATTATTCTTTCCTCCATTTATAAGCTTTGTCAATACCCCCTAAGAACATTTTGCCATCTTTCTGATATTTCTCTTCTGAATTTTTATCCATAACCTTTTGTTTAGCTACTTTTACACATTGCTTAGCTCTCTTACATTTTTCTCTCTATTCTCTTAGGGTATCTACAAAGCTATTTGCTAGGAACTTTCGGTATGCTTTCTTCTTTTCCTAAATTGCTTCTTTAACTTCTTATGTGCACCATGGTGTTCTTATTTTTCTGTCTTTGCAAACAACTTCACCCCATGCCTTACTAGCTGAATCGATCAATGCTTTCTTCAGAGTTTGCCACTGAGACTCCAAGGGTTTGGTTCTTGTTTTCTGTTTCATTTTTTTCTTGATGTCTTCTCTTCATGTGAACTTGTGCACATTTTTATGCTGGAACATGGTGTTAATAATGACTACTCCGTATCCTCAGAAGAAATCCAGCAGGGTACTTATCATTATTATTAGCTTTGAACTTTCCTCCAAACGTTTCTGTATGCCTTATGGGATCCATTTCCTGCTCTGCTGTTTATATCTCCAACAGGGACCACTTTTTCATTTTCTTTGTCAGCTGCCTAGAAAAATTCCTCCATGTCTTTCTTAGGAGACAGTTTCATTGTCCATTTCCCCTTTCGATGTTTGTCCATAGTTCTACTTGAAATTGCCTTCCAATTAAGATTTCTTTATGTTTAGTGTTAAAAAAAATACTATTTCTACTCCTTCGTTTCCTTGATTTTTATTGCCTCAATATAACTAGTAGTCTCCAGTCTCGAAACCTGGACAGTACATGCGCAGTGTGAAAGTATCCATCTCAGAAGTTTCTTGCTTATCTTTCCATTCCTTTGTAAATTACTTGCTAAGGGATGAGTAAATTATATAGTTTAAATTATAATTTAATTTAAACTATATAATTTATATAGTTTAAATTAAATTAATAATAAGAACATAACAGTAATAATAAGAACAACTTAATGATAATATATAAATTATATATTATCATTAAGTTGTTCTTATTGTCAACTAATCACTGAATTAAAAAGATTATAAGATGTTCAAAAAAGTAGTAAATAATTAGAAAAACAATATTATAATCATTTACTTTTTTACTATTAAAAAAGTTAATTTTCGTAATTATCTATAATAAATTCTTTAATTTTAAAAACTATATTTTTCTGACCAATAGATTTAATCAATCTCTTAGTATTTGACGGAGAATTATTACTAATTTTTAAAGATTCAGAATAAAAAAGACCCCACCCCCTAACCCGCTTATCATCATAATTATATGGCGCCTTTATGAAATCGGACTCATCTCCGGAGGCCATCCTCCCACCACACCAATCTCTCCAGCGAAAGTATTTCTGCTGTTAATTACGTATGCTCTGGCCAGTTTGCCTATTTTGAAGAAGGAAACAACCAGGCTTGTTTAAGTGTATAATAAATAATATTGAATAAACAAAATATTACATGAAATTAATATTTTACGATCGAATCCAAGAAAATTTTTTATGTAGCTTCCTCTGTTACAAAAGCTAAAAGCCGCTGGTAGACTGTGGCTAGTAGACTTTGTACAGCACAGTTGCTATTCGAAGAATGCCTGGGCGATGTATTCTGTCACTCACCATGTGGTGTTCAGTATCTCAAAGGTCACATTCCTTATTGTATCAAATAATAAAAGATCGGCAAGATCGTAAACAAATGTAGAATGAACTTCATCTTTTATACAAAATTTCAGATTAAAAAAAATCCATCGGGTTACCTTAGAAAAAGGTGGATGAGAGGGTGTTGGTCCATCTCCACCCTTTACTTTATAAAGATCATATATGTACTGAGGAAATTACTTCCCTACCCGCTTCCAAGGTTTCGCTGCTCATCAAAAGGATGCGTAGTGTAGATATTTAATAATGTGATTAAAGAAAACCAAGAAAGTCAAAAAAAAAAAAAAATAGGTTCAATACCTACAGTCGGTGCGCACAAAAATTAATTCCATAGTCCATGGTGTTCAACTAAATGCGCTGGCTCAAAACCCTTGTCTGCTTTATACATTGTGAGTATGATAAACAGAATAATTTTCGCATTTCGAAACTTAACAGTTCCGTAGAAGTGGGTGTGCCAACTCGACTGCGATTTATTGCATCGAAGAATTCAGCCTTTAGTGTTTTTATTTATTTATTATTTTTTGTGGGGATACAGCATGAAAGAGATTTAGCAGTTATTCGGGAGGCGATCAGTCACTAATAATTTTGCTTTATTTTTTACTAATAATTGTTATTTCAAATTCCAAATTTTCATCTGCATTATATAGAAAGAAAGATATAGGTTTCGTATTTGTAACTTCTTCCTTTCTTTACGTATTAGAACCTAGCGGCCTGTTACAGCGTATTAGGCCTAGTGGCCCGTTACGATTCGAAACCGGAAATCCCACGGAATAGGTCAATCCTTATTCCCGGAGTGTCCTATGTCTGTAGAAGCGTGTGTTCACCGGGGCCGATTTGCCTGTTCTGAGGGACGAAAAACCCGAGTTTCCCGGTGAAAAATCCCCCTACCTCCGTATGAGACCGGCTAACTCACCTTTCGTCGAAAGAGACCAGATAAAGGTTCCTCACGTCACGAGCGGGAATTGAACCCAGGTCTTTCCGACCAAAGGGCTTTAAAAATACGTTCGAAGAATTGTGACGGGAGATACCGTTCTTTACTGCCTCCGTCCTCTTGATCTACCACTGAGTTGTAATAGTGCATTTAAGGACAACTCTCATGCCAAAGGTGGCTCGAGTACTGTTCTTTTCAGAAACGATAAGCTACACACATATGTTCTTTAAGTATGTTATCTATTAAATATGTGCTTCAGATGTTTTTGTGAAGTAAATAGATTTACAGATTGGTTAATGAGATTTGCAAACAATTTTTTTTTCTTTTCTTTAGTATTCCATGCATATTGAAGTTCGGGTATAAATAATGAGGGTTAAACAAGAAAATGCGCTTTAAAACGACATGTATTAAATCAACATTTTTTTAGACGTATAATGACGTGTTCAAGAAATTTGCAATCACCGAGGAAGTCGAAATTTCATAAAATAATCAAGTATAAATAGAATAAGCCGAATCCGTAAAAAAAAACCTAATTAATTACATTTCAATTACATTATTTATAACTAATTTGGATTATAAACTAATAAAAAGACAACAGTAAATAAAAGTAAACTATTTTATAAATAAAAACATTAAAAAATGGACTATGAATCGTGAAAATTTTAAATAAAAATGGAATTCTTCAGGTTATTGAAGTTTTCGAATCGCCACATTAAAATTAGAAGAAAAAAAAAACACTATTTTAGGGGTGTGCTATTTCAAGCTCAGTTCACTCGGATTCGGCCAACCAGACTGGCTAATTAGTATGGATTTCCGATATGTAAGCACCCCCGCATCGTAGTTGCGAGCATGACGCGACATTTGCCCTTGGCTGAAAAGACCTGGATTAGAATTCCCGTCTAGGTCGCAAGGCTCCTTTGTAAAGGCTTTTCAACTAAATGAAGTAGCCGGTATCGGATGACGAGGATGGTATTTTTCCTAATGGAAACAGGTTTTTATATCTGAAAACAGACAAACCAATCATTAGAACCCACGTAGTTAACAGCCAAATCCCCTTACCTCATAACCTTAGCGCTTCAGACGTTATTCCATCCTGTACCATACCATACCATAGCCATTTGTAAATTCACATATACAATTACGTACTTCCTGTTAATAGATAACATGAACAATTGGTAGTGTGCTATGTGCTATATATATATATATATATATATATATATATATATATATATATATATATATATATATATATATATATATATATATATATATATATATAGCACAGTTCTTTACCAGAGGGCTTATAAATGTTGAGATGATTTTTGAAATTAGGAGAACTTGATAAGCTTTCTCTTGCTTTACCACAAGTGTTCCTGGCCTTGAATAATATGTTTGGTGTGTCCACAAATTTAACTAAAAAAGCAGTTTTGCAGTAAGTTTTCTTTATCCAAACGTGCTGTGAAACGTTTTTGTTTCAGAGCATGTTTATTGAAAGAGGTCTGAATTGGTCTTAAAAAAATTCCGCTTTTGGTCTCTAGGTTTTCGAATTGTCTAACCCTTACCCCGCCCACGATAATAATACTAATGTACTGTGGATGGGATTTATATAAAGAACAACTTTTACAGAAAACTTGAATAATACGGGTGTACAAATACCCATGTAGCAATTTTAAATGAAAAAAAAAAAAAAACCGATTTTCATTAATAAAAAAATAATAAAACATAGCATTTACATTTAGCTATCTATGTCGTTTATGTTATAAAGCAACATTTTAATATAGCAGTTGCTAACCTATAAACCTTTTAATTTTTCAATGACATTATGATCCAGTCAGTTTTGGGCACCGTTTGAACATATCAAGCCAGTCTTTCAGCACAGCTCTTTTTATTCAAGGAAAAAAGAAAAAAAAATTACCCTAAGAATTGGTCCACTTAAATACTTTTTATTCCATAAGATCTAATACCATTTAAATATATCGTTTCATCAAGTATATTAAAATAATTAAAAATAAAATGAATAAGATAAAAACTAAATAAAGATAAACAGAACAGACCAGATTAAAACCTTTATATTTGATATGATTGCTATGACGAAGTATGCCAAGTGAAGCCGTTTGAGGCAGCTTCATAGCATTAAATTAGTTCGGAGAAAGACAAATGTCTAGATCGAAACGCCAATATACTTTTTTTAAGGCTACTTACAGGTGCTTGCATTTCATCGGAAACTGACTATTTATTCAAATAAAATTAACATAGTCATATGATTTTAAGACTTTATTTATTTTCTGTTTAGATTTCCAATGCCTCATGATTCATGAAATTAAAAAGAAAAAAAAAAATCCTGATTCATACATGTCCGCGCGGTTAGCCTAGTGGTTATGCTCTTCGCAACCTATAAACATGAGGAAGGAGTGTCCTAGGTTCGATTCTCGTCGGAGACGTGAGGAGTTTAAGCCTCAGCCATAGCCAAGTTAGCCGGTTTTGGGAGCGGGAAGCAGGGTTTCCCCCCCAGTTTATCTGGGGTTTTTCATCCCGCAAACCGATCCCGTGAACACAGACGAATAGTCAGGAATATCGCCAGTAATCCCTCTCATTAGGAGGGGAACCCAACCCATCCTAAACGGATGAGAAAGAATAGATAGATAGGATAGATTCACACATACGCTTTTATGGGGTTGGGATTGTTTTATTATTTTCCATGTAAATAGAACTCTTTCTTCATCATCATCATGCGTATCAAGGATTTAGGCCTAGCATAGCCTGTTTCGGCCTTAGAAGCCATCGTTGAATAGTTTAAGAGGACGTCCTGGTTTTCTTTTTCCTGATGGCTTATAATCATATTTTTGTATCACCCCTTACAATATATTTTGCTCCTATATATAGCAAAAGATTCTTTAAAAGAATTAATAAAGAACAACATTTTGAAGTACAAATTTTAACTAAGATTATTTTCAGATTTTTTAATAATCGCAGCGTGTTATAAATAGGTTGGTTGTGAGTTTTTGTTGGTTTAGGAGTCCACCAGACTACCGCTCCAAAAAGTGAAGCGGTAGTCTCACCCCGTACTATGAAATTCATCTCCTACTAAGCATTACAAACGCGCTTCTGAGATTTCTGTGATTATGTTAGAATTCTCGAGAATTCCAATATAAAGCCCACATAATTCTGACATATATAAAATAAAAACAAACCCTTCACAGTACTATAGTTGCTGTATTAATAATATATTTTTTTCCATCTAAGAATGATGTGGTCTTTATGCCGATGCGCCCCAAGACATTCATGTCCAAGACTGGATTCGAACTCGCAACCTATTAGTGAGAGATCGGTGTACGCTAACCACCTTAGTCATCAAAGCCGATAAATGGCCATCAAATATGATATATTACATAGATTGTTATCATAATTGTAAAATAAATTAATAATAATTTTCATTATGTAGAATTGGAATAAAATATTCGTTCTCACCAAGTAAGCAAACTAAATAAAGTTTCTGAAAAGGAGTGGTGAATGCAACAATTATAGTTCTCTCTCTACTAATTATTGGTTGCAAGTTTAATGACAAGTTTGAGTCTTTGGTAATTGTAATTCACATGGAATTCAAAAATGATTGGATTCTTTATACCACCACAGCTTTCTTTAAATACATTTTAAAGTAACTTTTAAATATTGATATCCATCCTGAGAAGTTCACATAATAGTGTGACAAAACGTGTGTTATCCATAAATAGATGAGTAAATATACTATGAAATTTGTATAATTAACATGAAGAATACACTCATAGTTTTATTTAATTTTTCGATAGGTGCAGTTATCAGATTAATGTGAAATCCATCATGACGTCACTGTCTGTCCATAATGACCTCTCATAAGCCACGTAAATAAAAATTGAGCTTCTAATAATACCAAAACATAGATGTGTAGGATCTCAGCTAATTATTATCCTAGTACCAATACAACCTTTTTTTTTTTTTTGTTATTGTTGTTATTAGCAATTGTTAAAATTAAAGTAACCAATATTTCTTCTCAGGCTTTCTTAGGATAACAGTGACTTATACACTTAATAATAGATATCCTGTTTGTAGAATGGATGGATGAAAACTAAACTTTAACGAATTCTCCTGCAAACATCTGAAATATCCTTCCTTATTGCACATTACAGTGAAACCGAAACAGAAAATTTCGAAAATAGACAGAGAGCTTATGAGAATACAACCTTTGGCACCAGTGTTGACCTAGCTTGTCCTATTTAAAAGACACGAGCTCTTTCCAAGAACCCACATAATCGTCGTTTATTAGTGTTTAGGATAGACACTTCAGGATATTCTTCAATGGTTAGTCAAAGAAAAAAATTTTGAAAATATATCGGAATACTTTTTTTTTTTTTTCATTCTGAAATTTTTCACATTTTGAGATATGTTATAAAAATCAGATAGAATTAGACTTCTTTGATGTTTTTATCATCATTCTTCTTCCAGATTGCTTTCTTATTCCTCAGTTTTTTTTTGTTTTTTTTTAAACAATCTTAACTGCATACCTATTCATCTACACCTTCGTTTTTCATCTCTGCTATATTTTTCCCCGACCATTTTATTTCGATAACTATTGCACTACAGATGGCTGCGCGTCTACTCATGTATTAGCAATGTTTTTTTTTCCTGTTATTTCAGTTTTTAACGTGACGCTGCATGTTTTCATTTTGAAGCTTCAGTGTACGTAGAGAATGCGAGTCAGTTGTAAAATGAGTCACTACTTTCCAAATGCAAAATAAGGATAAAAAAAAAAACTCTCCCTAAGATGGCAAAGGAATACTTTTTTTTTCTTTTTCTCCATCGATTTCTCCATCGTTCCCATTTTTTTGTTCATCTTATTTCCAACTAATGATGTGTAATTTCTTGTAATTTGCAATTCTTCTAGCACAGCGATTTCCATACATACGGAGCCAATATTCTCAAGGAAGCTACTTGACAATCTACGAAGCACGGTTTGACGGGAGGCACTCTCTTAAATTAACATATTTAATTTTCATGCATCTCCCTCTGTTTACTAAGAAAGAGCATTCTTCGCTCCAATTCTCATCATTTTACTATTATTATGGGAACAAACAAAGATTCCTCTTCCTGCATAACTTAGAAAACGGAAGCTTGCAGCTTGCATTCGAGTATAAAACGGTTAGCTTTATAAAGTGCAGCTAATTTGAACAGTTGAAGCAAGGGTATTTGAATGGCATTTTACACACGGGCCGAAGTAATGCGTGTGTGTGTGTTCATTGGCTGAAGGGATTTAACATAATTAACTAAGTGTAATGCTGAACCTTCTTGCACGTTTAGACCACAGGTAGAGCTTTGTTGTGAGTTGAATATGTAATAGGATGTCGTTGTGTAGTTTCCTTGTCCAAACATTCCTGATGTTTCATCTGATAGTGGCCATCTTTATAACATCGCCCTTGCTTTCGTTATAATCTTATGTTGACAGACTCGGCTATCTCGACCACCTATCGCCAAGAGACCCAAAGAACAATTTTTTACTCTTTTTATTGGCCCGAGTAAATGGGAGATGTTATCGGAATCTTGCTATAAGGGGTTCATAGTAAGATTTACAGGTTACCGGGACGAAATATCTCTTCGCCAAACCCACAAGAAGCTCATATGTATGCGACAGTGCTTTTGGAGTGCCACCGTCAAGAAAGTCCGACTGAACACTAGTCACCCAGCCGTGCTACGTTACTGACGGCACTACCTCTTGGACCCAAATCGTTAGCGACGATGCTATCGGCGTCTCTCCAACAGACTGCGATTCTAGTGCTCGGTGCTTGTCTATGGGCCTATTGATTTTTCCTTATCTGATTCTCAGTAAGTCACCGTCTTCATTTTTCCTTCGTTTTGGTCTTAAATTCTGTCCCTATCAGTGACAGCAACCACTGATGAAGTGGTTACGACATCCACATCGAATGAAACGAATCGGATAACGTCGGTCCATTCTATTGCTCTCGATGTGGCTATGAGGAGACTTCAACACTCCAAAATGAATACAAACTTCTCTCTTTATTACCCAAAATCGGATTTTTTTTTTTATAGGCGAATTTTTTTAAAAGAAAATAAACAGAACTAAAACTTTCTATCACAATCAATAGAAATTGACATTTTTAATTAGCTTAAAATTTTTTTCAACAATAAACATAACCACACCCTTTCATTAATTATATAGTATAAAGTTCTAACTGAAGCTCGGCTATTGCTGTTACCCTCCTGCCATGATCAGAGCTTTAATAGCTCAACTCAATAACACCTTATTCCAACACTGTCCTCTACAGATAACGGGGAAGATAAAACGCATTCTTGCTTCGCCCCTTTAAGCCAGTCCTTAAAGGACTATAAGGACTTAGTGATGAAAGTGGCGGTGATTAAAACCCTTGGAGGGTAATGGATGGCAATGCTGTAGCCAATGAAGTTCTAACTGAGGCTCGGCTATTGCTGTTACCCTCCTCCATGATCAGAGCTTTAATAGCTCAATAACACCTTATCCTTACACTGACCTCTACAGATAACGGGGAAGATGAAAACATTCTTGCTTCTCCCCCTTAAGCCAGTCCTTATAAGGACTAAGTAATGAAAGCGAGGTGAACATAACAAGAATTCGACAGGGTAACAGTAGTCGATGGCAATGCTGTAGTCGATGAAGTTTTAACTGAGGCTCGGCTATTGCCATTACTGGAACCCATAGCTGTACAACACCCTATCCATACATTTTCTTCTACAGATAACGGGGAATATGAAAAGTATTCTTGCTTCACCCATCTACCCAAAAAAAAGTAATGGAAGTGATCTCAGCTGTTTTTTTATGTATTGTGTCCTGCAGAACTTAGCTTTATTTGAAATGAGAACTTATTGCCATGTTTGAAGAGTTCTATTTGTTCATAAGGCTGTATTCATACATCACTTAAGACATATACATGATTAAGTTTTCTGATGGTAAGTTAATCGCCTCTTCGGTTTTTGAAATTAATTTTAGTAGAACTACAGAAAATTTCTATTTCTATTTTTTCCCCATACATACCCATTTCTTCAATTGCAGGGGTAACGAACGTTTGTACTATGAAATAAAAGCTTCTGGAAGTGTTAACATTATCAGTCCTTAACTGGAGTGAAGGACTGATCATTATCAATCCTTCACTCCAGATTAAAGATTATAATCTTTGCCGCGAGTTGTCTTGACTTGATATTGCAGTACTTGTCTTTGCACGATCTGGAAGAATCCATTTCCCGTTTATCAATGCTTTTATGGTTTATTAATTCTGATTAAAGGAAAAATAGTCCTTTGGAATTGTCTTTTCAATAGCACAAGACAACAGAGGAGAAGCCAACAGTTCGAAGAAAAAAAAATCATAATCATGCCATAAAATTTAAGTGCTCTTATTCTTATGATAATCATAATAATAATAAAACCATTCCTACTTGTAAGTGAAGTTGTAAAACTCGTACTCACTATAAAAGAGGGCTGGGTAACGTAATTTTCACTTTTATCGCTTATAAATCAGTATGTCTCAATCGTTTTTAGGTCAGTACTGTCTTTTCTGTTGATTTTATCATCATTTCCTGGAAAGAGGTGTACAGGATACACCCGTGATAGCCAAACTTCATTACTATTTCTTTAAGCTTTTCTTATTAAGTTTTTTTCTGCTCTAGAGTTGTTCTATCGTTCCTTTGGTTTCCTATCTGAAATCTTTTCATCTTTTGTTTGAAAATAGCAATTGCAAAATTGCAATCCTTAATATGAAAACTCATTCTGAATATTGGTTAACAAATCATTGGTTAAACAAGGTCAGAATGATCAACTCGGTTGTACTTTTTGTGTAGCTCTGCCTGTACTATAATGTTCTTGTTTTGATTCAGATTTTGAAATCATTACAGTTCATTAATGCACAGTAATAATAATTTAAAAAAATCTTCTTCGGCATCTCAATGTTATCAAAACGCATCTTGAGAGGCCAACGTTAAGTTCACAGTCTTCAATGCCTAAAACCATAAATTTAACTGTCAATATAAAAACCCGCATCTCTATCTAAAATAAACTTCACGGAAATACCGTTTGAACGGTAATTCCATGAAGGTGACGTCATGAATCTTAGATGACGTCATTGACAGCTGACTAAATGCCTGGGATGTAATGTAAAATCTGAACCATTTTCTCTTTGTGTTTCCAACATCAAAATCAAACATTTCATTGGATTTGAATTCTCATATTACAGGAAATACCAAGCTATTGTTATCTCCCCTCCCAAGCGTACTTAGTCTATATTGTACATAAAGAAGGATTCACGATTTTCTCGATAAAACAGGTGCCACAGACAATGACACTTTTCCCGGATGTATTTTTCAATGTCATCCGGCCCGTCAAGTGTCATAAAGAATTCTGTGAGAAATTCTGTGCTTTTCTGAGTATGCCATTTTCACTGACGGTTTTCTTGATAAATAGATATTTAATCTGCAAATTGTTGAAAGTGCTTTCTCTCCTAGTCATTCCCATTCGTACTGTTATACAATTCAGTAAATTGTAACATCATAATTTTTATCCAGAAATATAACTCCATTTAAAACCTAAATTGCGTCTTGTGAATAAAAATCGAACGGGCAAATAATTATAATAATAATAAACATTATATTGAGACAGTGAGTCACGATGTAATGCTATGTAACTAAACGGTGTCTTTTTAGTGTTAAAGATATTTGTTCGATTTCATATAAAAGTAGGATTAATTACTCTTATATGAAATTACTCCTATCTGATCGTATCGTATCAAGCTGAAATTCCCCTTCGTATATACGAAGTGTATTGCATTAAGAAAAGAAGTATACAGTATTTGATAAAAATAAAGAATTCAAGTCATTCAGTTGAGCTGGGTGATGGCGAATTAAAAAAAAAAAAAAAAAAATCCTATGCAGTGAAATAAGAACTGAAAATAGAGCCTAGCTTTACAACCAATGTGTCATCCGGATTGACATACGAAACGGAGACATGGCCAATAACAAAAGAAATACTGGACAAAAATGAGGAAAAACCGATCGTAAAACGGAGAGAGCCATACTAAATATTAGAATATGACACGAAATAAAGAATGAAGAGATCAGAAAAGAGACAAAGATGATGGACGTGCGGAAAGAGATATTAAAATGGAAATAGGCAGTACATGTTGCAAGAATGAAAAACGATCGGTTGACAAAAGCGATGACCCAATGACGAAGGAAGAAGACAATGCCTTGATGACCGGAGAGAACATGAAAGGGTCACCTCGTGCAGATGGTTGGAGAATGTTGGCGTCTGGAGGCCTTCAATAGAATAAAATGGAGACAAATGGGAGAAGCGGATAACCAAAAATAGTTATCAGAAGGTCTCAGAAGAAGAGAAAGCTGTTTTGTTTCATCGTTATGGTAACGAGGTTATTTTTTTTTTCATTGTGCTTAAGACATAACAATAATAGATACCAGATTTAAGCCTTATAGTTCTAATGAATGCACAGTTCATACATTGCAATCGTATCTACTGTTCTTTCATCTAGTTGTTGTTTTTATCATTATCATACAAGCGTTTGACATTCTTCTACCATTTAGGAAATTCAAGAATTATTTTAACAGAAGAAAGGGTAATAAATATCCGTTATTGTCTTATAGCAGTATGCAAAACAATGTTTGATTTCGAAAGGGATTGAGTGCTTTAAGAGAATGCCACTTGCCTTGAGAAGTTGTATTGCAATTCGGTGTAGCGTCATAAGCACTTTTGAAAATCGCTTTCGAAACCTTTTTAAATTTAAAAGGTAAACATTACTTTGTTACCTGACTTTTCTTCTTATTATTCCTTCCCTCCTCTTTAACTTTCTACCTTTAACCACTATCGTATCGAGGATAAGGTAGTTAGCCCTATGCCTCCTACCTGACTTTTATAAAGCAATAATAAACATTTGCTTTCTTCGAATCGTTTTTGATGTCAGAAGGAAGCCTTGGACTCTTTTCTTTCAAGTTACAAAATAAAGTATAGATTATATAAAGATGCAGAGTGTGGCATCACTTTTTGCCACATTGGAAAACGGTTGGTGAGTAGAATGCATTACTGTATGGGTAGAGATTTTCACGGACATTGAATCATTTTAAGGCAAGGTATGACAATACTTGCAGGTGTAATATTGTGCCTCTTATATTGCTTCCCATTTTTACCTCTCCCTCTCGAGGAGGTGTCTGTAAAATAATAATAGTATTAGCGGAAGTCATGCAATACACATAACAAGTGAAGCAACTGTAGATTAGCCACCATTAACTAATATTTAGTTATTATGGCTTATCCGGAAGGAACCATGTATAAGAAATATCCAAGCAGAAAGAAACTGTTTTAATCGGCCGTACACCCTCAGGATGAATTAGGAGAGTAACAACTTTCTAAATTGTTACTGTAGAAGTCACTCTGTTAATATAAGCCCCTCCCCCCATAAATTGTAAACAGCGCCTCACATTTCATGTACACAAATACAGTGATAATTTATTTTAGTAAACGATTCACTCATCTTTCACGTGTCCGCACGGTTAGCCTAGTGGCTTTGGGCTTCGCAACCATATTCCTGGGGAAGGAGTGTCCTAGGTTCGATTCCGTCGGCGACGTGAGAAGCTGAAGGATCTTCCTCAGTCGTAGCCAAGTTAGTGAGTCTTTGGTGTGGACAGCAGGATTTTTTCCACCATTTTATCTCAGGTTTTTCATCCCACTTTTCTCCCCGTCCCTATTGGGGGCGATCCCCCAATAGGGACGGGGAGAAAAGGGGGGAAACTCCATACGAATAAATAAAAAATTCTTTCATATTATACTTTATTTTATCAATTTTTTTTATGCTGAAAGTGAAATCTACCTTCCATTTTATTGATGCTAATATCCATTTTTTTATTGTTTTTTACATATATTCAGTTATGGATTGTAAGTTTAATATTTATACTCATTTTAGTGATTGACAATCTAAATATAAGTTGATTTATTGCAGATTAATCAGAACATATTATAGTAAACGCTATCGCACAAATCTGTTACTTATGAAGTTTGAATATCCATCCATCCATACATGTAACCTACAGAGACAGCGTGTTCCCCAATTTTACTGTACCTGTGGACATCAAATAACTTCAGCTGGAGACTGGAATTTGACAGCAGGATGTGCACTTGAATGACAACTGCTGGATGAAGTTTAATTTAGTGTTTGGCTTGGGCCTAAATTCCACATCCGTCTCTGCGGTATCTTAACAACCATTACTTCGCTGGAGTATTCTGCTTTCATTCCTTCACAACCTCCCTCTGTATCCTTTTCCCCTCCTTCCCTACCCTCCCTCGCGTCCTTGGGTTTCAGTTCGAAGTTCACTAGCAGAAACAAGGGACCTTTGATTCACCTATGTAATAACGTTTCATTTGACACATCGAGATGTTCAGAATTTCCTGTAGGGATTATTTATTATGTATGTCTAGTAACATTGGTAACATTCGCAATAAACAAATGAATTGATATTATTGAAAATTTCCTTAAAGATGGGATTGAATTATGTATATCACTATAGTGTTACTTGGATTCAGAGTTTAATTGGAATGCGACAATATAACATTGTATTTTTGTATACAATTCTGGACTTCTGCCCTGTTCGCCAATCCAGCAACGCATTTTGCTTCCTGCTGACTCGTTGCTTTGGCATTATTAAAATATGCACATTGTATCGGTTTAAGAATGAATTGAGGAGGTCAATCAATGGTTTTAAACTCCAAAATGATAATGTGCATGAAATCCTAAAAAACTGCATCAATAACAGTATAGTCCGTCAAGTCACAACTTTTTAATTATTGCAACACTAAATAAAAGCTTGAAGAAACTTTGTTTGTTTGCTTTTTTTGAGAATACGAAGGTGGCAGGGTTTTCCCTCCCGGAAATTCGGGTTTTTCACCCTGAAAAAAACAGGCAAACCGGCCAGATGAACAAACGCAATATGTAGACATAAATATCCCCCTCCCCCCCTATTGGGTCGAATCTAATTTCGAAAGTCTACACATGGTAGAGAGTGGATCTATATCTGAGCTTAAAACAGAACAGAATATATTCAGTTTAAAATATTTTAAATTCTAAAACTAATTAGAATTTCGAATAATAAATCCCAGTGTATTTGTAGTTTTCATTTATTTATTTATTTACTCCATCTGCTCCTCATTCCGGAAATTGGAGTTTCTTCTTTCCCCCAAAACAAACATCTATAAATATCATACAGTCGTCCTGACCTCAGCTTCTTCGATGTAATTCTAAAATAGCAACAATACGTTTCCTCCTATCGTTCTCTGCATTTGAGTGAGATTTCTATTTGGCTTGTTGTACTTTGCAATATATTTGAAATGTAAGACAAAGTGTTGATCTGTGAGAAAAAAAACAAAACAAAACAAAGCTCTAACTTCCCCTCTCTTCTGTTGACTACTAGAAAATTCTTTAGTAGGTTCGAACTAAAGCGAATTAATAATAGCTCCAGAACGCTAGTTGCTTCTTGAGTATTATATTTATCCTCAATATTTTGAAAGCAAATTTGATAACCGTGATTATATAAATGGATAACTTAAACATGCTGAGTTTCATCAGTATATTTTTTAAATGTGTTTGATAATAACTATCAAGGAAAATGGCAAATTTATATGAAGTTCTGTTAACTGTAAACATTACTGCTTCCACTGGACGTTAAAAAACGACCGTATTACTAGAATAATATAAGCTCCATTAAATTTCATCTGATATCGCCCAATATTTGTTTGTACAATATTAAATTCCATTACCTCTATGCAGATTTCTGCATGGATTAAGTCTGAATTTTACTAATAAACAGCAGATCTCATTCTAGAATTTTGATTAGCTGCATTGCTCAAGAAATGCACCAATCTGCAGTCAGGTAATTTACAAGCGGTCTGCAGCAATTTAAACAATTTTGAAAATAAAAAACGACTTCTTTTTTCTCTGAAATTAATTTGCTAGCTTATTTGCAAAAGCTTGTATTAGTTAGTCTCCTTTTCCAAGAGTATTTTATTAGAACGAAATATAGTATAAACTGATTGGTTGATTGACGGATTCTAGACATTTCACTATTCACTTGGCTATTTTTTTCTTACCTTGTTTTGTTGCATGTGATTGTCTTTGATTAGTAAATGCTTGATTTAAATTTAGTAATTTTATTATAAAAAAAAATAAAAATTAAAAAATATATTAAATTAAATATTTAATTCAAAAAGTTTAAATTACTTTAAATTTTGAAGATAATTTTGAAAAATTGATATATTCAACAATACACCTTAAAAAATTTACCTTAATTTTATTTATAAAATTGCATTGCTCTTAGTAAAACTGTGATATCGAATAGGAATCATGTTCGATTGATTCATTCAATCCATTACCCTTGGAGGATAATGCATGGCAATGCTGTAGCCAATGAAGTTCTAACTGAGGCTCGGCTGTTGCTGTTACCCTCCTGCCATGATCAGAGCTTTAATTGCTCAATAACACCTTATCCTACACTGTCCTCTACAGATAACGGGGAATATGAAAAGCATTCTTGCTTCGCCCCTTTAAGCCAGTCCTTATAAGGTCCTTATAAGTAAAACTGTGAGAATGGATGGAAGAAACCGAATATCCTTAGAGGGTAATGGATGGCAATGCCGTAGCCAATGAAGTACTAACTGAGGTTCGGCTAGGCTATTGCTGTTACCCTCCTGCCATGATCAGAGCTTTAATAGCTCAATACACCTTATCCTTACACTGTCCTCTACAGATAACGGGGAAGATGAAAAGCATTCTTGCTTCACCCCTTTAAGCCAGTCTTTATAAGGATATAAGTAGAACTGTAGGGAATGGAAAAAATCCTTTTTAGGACTCCCAGAGTAACAAATGGCAATGCTGTAGCCAATGAAGTTTTAACTGAGGCTCGGCAATTGCCGTTACCCAGTCATGACTAGAGCAGATTTTCTTTATTCAGATGACGAGATAAAGAGTCAAGGACTCGGTCCATCTCCCAGTTCTTTTAAGAACGTAAGTAGAACTGTAGGGAGATGGTTTGAGAGGCGGAATCGACCGTGCTTTGCGGTGATTAATGCCTTGGAGGGTAATGGATGGCAGTGCTGTAGCCAATGAAGTCCTAACTGAGGCTCAGCTATTGCTGTTACCCTCCTGCCATGATCAGAGCTTTAATAGCTCAATACACCTTATCCCTACACTGTCCTCTACAGATAACGGGGAAGATAAAAAGCATTCTTGCTTCGCCCCTTTAAGCCAGTCCTTATAAGGACTTTAAGGAAGTAGAACTGTAGGGGGAAAGGAGAAGAAGAGTCCTTTTTAGGACTTCCAGGCTAACGGATGGCAATGCTGTAGCCAATGAAGTTTTAACTGAGGCTTGGCTATTGCCGTTACCCAACCATGACTAGAACTTTTAGTTCAATAACACCCCATCCACACAGATTTAGCTCAATAACACCTCATCCACACAGATTTCTTCATTCAGATGACGGGATAAAGAGTCAAGGACTCAGTCCATCTCCCAGTTCTTTTAAGAACTTTAAGAGTAGAACTGTAGGGTGAAAAACGACCCTGAGATGCGGTGATTAATACCCTTGGAGGGTAATGGATGGCAATGCTGCAGCCAATGAAGTACTAACTTAGGCTCGGCTATTGCTGTTACTCTCTTGCCATGATCAGGGCTTTAATAGCTCAATAACACCTTATCCCTGCACTGTCCTCTACAGATAACGGGGAAGATGAAAGCATTCATGCTTCGCCCCTTTAAACCAGTCCTTATAAGGACTATAAGTATAACTGTATGTTTTAATCAAGCAATACTTCTCAAAATAAGCACTTTTTAATATTGAATTAAAGAAGTTGGATCGTAACGCAATGTTAGTTTTTCATTAAAAAAATTTTTTTTATTAAATAAATTATCATTTAATTAAAAACAGACGTAACTGTAGATAAAAGAAACATTGTGGAATAGGAAATAAAAGCATAAATGTTTTAATAAATGACTTGAATAATCATTTAAGACGTCCATAGAACAGATATTCTATCCTTGTGACCTCTTTGTCAGCAGTGTGCTGTGAACCAATTACTGAGTTGGCCATTTACTGCTGTCTGGGGTAATTAAATGTTTAATCACCGGACGTACATTAATGAAATTAGGGTTGAGTCCTCGTAATGGATAAATGAGCTATCTACTATACAGTGATGTTCAAAAAGAGGTTACATAGACGATTTTCGGGATAAAACTAGAGGGTAATTTTAATTTTTTTTTCTTATTTTATTTTCTAAGACAACCGTAGATACCTATTATAATTATAGGCTATAATTTTACTTATTGGCTTGCCGCTGCTTTCTAAGACCACCTAACGGGAATTTTATTGTTATAATCTTGAAACTAGACGTGGCGATGAAGGATAATTGTCTTTGACTCATGTAACATTGTACGGCCAAAGTAGTCCCCATTAAAACAACCCTTTCATTTCGGCCAGGAAAATATAAAAGGAGTTTGATATTATAAACTACAGTTATGGAAACTCTCTCTCTCTTTGAGTTTAGGTTAATGGGCAGCACGTAGCGTAATAAATGTCCTTGTTAGAGTATATGCGTATAGTTATCTAATCATTGTTTTTGTAAGTTTTTTTTTTAATTTTTTTATTCGTTAACATATAGTTTTCCTTATAGAGTCGCAACAAAAACAAACCGAAGTTTCTCTGCAGACCCTTGGTGCTGTGTTAATTTAGATAAACCTTGTTGTCTCTTACACAATTTTTTTTAAACTGATACTTAAGTTAATATCCGTAAAGTAGATTACTTCATATAAAGGTAGCCAAAATGTTCTTGTTTCAGTTACTTTCAAAATTAACAAAGTTTTCTGTCGATAATTTGCTTCCACAGACTGGTTTAGATGTTATTTACGAAATTACTTCACGAAGAAACGAAGTAATTTGGCAAATTAAAGTACAATCAAGTACAATTCCACCCATTGAGCTTATCCTAGTCATAATCAGTGTACTCGTATTGGTTTAACTTTAGTCATTGTTAAGCTTAAATTAGTCAGTAATAGTGTCCTAATTGCAACTATCACCCTTCTATGAAGCAGCAATGTAAACCACAGTACTGTCTCCTTACCTCGTTTGCGATATTTTATGACTGTCGTGACAATTACCATTCTCTTTTCTTTCTTTTGTTTCTTTATAATTTATTTGGAGGCGTATTAACCGTTATTTCGTTTGACTAAAATTATTTCCATAAGAAAAAAATCGATTCTCATTTTATGTGTTTTTGTAAGAATTCACTGCTGCTTTAGGTTATCCATAATTAATAAAAAAAATTATAAGGATTGCTGTTTGAAAGGTCTTTGTAATCAAAGAAATTCCTGTCATTTCAGCGTGTTCGGAATAACGGTTTGATACGTTTACTCAATGTTTGTCTCCACAGATAACCAGTTATGAATAAAAATCCAACACTTATTATCCATTATTATTTGTATATATTATATTTATATTATATTATTCATTATTGTTATATATGTTATATTATGCATATATTATATACATATATTATATTATCCATATATTATATTATATTATACATTCCTTCAAGTCCTTAAAAGGACTGGCTTAAAGGGGCGAAGCAAGAATGCTTTTCATATTCCCCGTTATCTGCAGAGGATAATGTAAGGATAAGGTGTTATTGAGCTATACAAAGCTCTGATCATGGCAGGAGGGTAACAGCAATAGCCAAGCCTCAGTTAGAACGTCATTGGCTACAGCATTGCCATCCATTACCCTCCAAGGGTAATGGATGGCAATGGATTAATCACCGCATCTCACGGTCGATTAACATCTCTCTCAATATTATACATACCAATACCGTTACTTCTTATTGAAAGTAAATTTTAAATTGGTGTATGAGATAAAAAGTTTTCTTACACTTTTAACCACAAAATATCATAAAATAAGTTATTTAAGTAAAGGTCATAAAATTTGTTTCATTTTATTTTATTAGTTATATATTCAATTAACAGAGTTCAAAGTCAAAACGTATAAAGAAGAAGATGCAATAAAATAATCACGTATTTGAATGGCAGATATGTCCAATTCGAGTAAATATCACTATAAAATGTGACATTCCATAATAGTGTCTTTTCTAGAATTCAGATGGCGTCGTTATATCTGAGACGCCCAGCTTTTGCATGTGTTTCATAAATAATCTTGGTATTGCTTCTACCAGTTCTATGACAACTGGAATTGTTATTTTTTTCTGTTGTTGTTGTTGTTGTCATTATTCCTCTCGTTTCTTGAGTGACGAAATGTGGTGACATATATCACCTTGATTTGAAAATAAATAATAAGAATAACTTTAAATCAACGACAGTAAATTTTTTCTGCACGCAGTAATGTTTTTCGGGCATTATTTAAAAAGATTACTGCATGTAGAAAGTTTGCTGCTGTTGATTGATGGATTAGTACATCCTACTGAAATAGCTGTGTTCTTCCTTGAACCATTTTAACCTTTTCCCAGAGCAATAAATAACATTGACCTTAGAGGATTTCATCTCCAGAGATGAGAGTTTAAAATTCTTTAGATTTACGATGCAATATCTCAAACATTCAAGGGAAACCACATCGCATTGTTTTTCTATATGTGTGTTCTGTATCAATTCAAGCAAGTGAGAAAGAATGAAACGATGACTGGATTTTCATAGGGTTGTTTTTGTGAATGCTATGGCAGTGGTCGCTATTTGAAGTTTTAAGTGATGTTTGGATAGAGGAATTTTATTTACTGATATTGCACATTAACCAAAGTAGCAGCTACTTGACAGCGAAGCAGAACAGAAGCCATAGCGATGTGGTCTCTTTGAAGTCATTACTATTAATTAGATTAGATTAGATTAGATTAGGGGACTGTACATATCTGCAAACAGCTTTTATGCATTTAATTTTTTTTAAATAATTTTTATTTCACCAGGTTTGTGCCATGTAGATATTTTTGAATTATAACTGATGTGAAGTCAACAGCCTCTGTATACAATTAGCCCAGTTGGGAAAATATTTCAAGCGCAAATTTTGTTTGTTTACGCTTGGGTAAAGGATTAAAATAAGAACAGATTTATTCTTATTTAATATAATTTACTTTCTACCCAAGTGTGTGTGTCGGGGAAGGGTCTTTCTAGAGATGTTACACTTGTGCTCTAGTGCAACAGTAACTGTCATAGCATCTCTGTAAGTTTATCTGAGACAACTATTGTAATCTTACTGTATCAGTAACAATATTCAGTAAAATAATAAAAAATTAATGTTATATTTTATAAATTATTTAGATATTAAAATAAAATTAAAAAGATTTAAGTAAATTTGGAAATTTTGAAAGTTTTTTCTTAAAAAAGAAATTTTACATTAAACCTTTTATTTTTTAAAATAATTTATCTTGAAAATTTTTCGATGGTGGTGTTCATTGGTGCTGAAAATGTGAGCTCAGCTGAGTGACCCATTCGAATAAGACCCATTCGCCATCTCGTTTTGGCAGTTATTTTGTTGTTAAATTTTAAAACTACAGATTTAAGTAGATTTTTTAAAGCTCAGAATTCATAGCATTACTTCAGTGTGAAGTATGTGCTGATAGTTTCAAATGAAATTTGGATATTTTTTTTTGCTTTTTTTAGTAATAAAAAAAGTATACTGTAGAGATTTTTAGGCGTTACTAACACACCGATTGTAGAGGAAATCGTACCTCTCAATCTCACAATGACAGTGTAAATGATAGGAATATGGAGAAGAAATGAAAAGACATTTCCTCTTGCTTCAAAAGTTGTTCCCCAACATACTTGAAGCCATTTGCCACTTAACAGACAATCCAGATTTGACTAAATAAGCTTGATTTGTAAAAAGCATTTAGTAGTTTAGTAAACTTCTCATCTTGAGAAGTTTACTAAACTACTAAATGGAGGCAATATTCATCATCATCATCATCATCATCATCAGTGGTTCCAAGAAGCGCTTAAGTGCTCACGACCTTCCAAGTACCCTTGAATTTCGTAACCATACTTCTAAGATAAGGTGGTCAGCCCTATGCTTATAAGTGTACTTTGACCATGTATTGAGAAGTCTTGATAAAGATTCTTTGCATTCTAGACGGGATTCGAGCTCAAGTCTTTATAACCAAAAGATATTGTCAAAACTGACTCGGCTACAGAGGCTCTGAAGGAAAGATTATCCATTCATATTTTCAATTAGGAGATTTAAATGTTACCTGATTTAAAAAAAAAAAAGTATATAAATCTAGAATATAGAAAAAATATAGAATATAAATCTAGTGCTTGTAGTCCAAAAAAGTAATTAAAAAATAATAATACAAATTAATGGAATCTAAATTCGAGTTTTATTAGTGTATATGATGATCAAGTCATCTTATAATCAATTAATGGATTTGCATCTATTATACAATGCTTGCGTTAAATATGCGTTGTTTCCTAAAGAACAACAGCAACAACAACAACAAAAAAAAAAACTCAAGCATTTCTTAAGACCTCTTAATGTCCTTTAACTTCTAAGCAGAATGTAGACTTCTGCACTTCATAAATTCAGTCCTTAGTTTCGAGTGACTCTCCCTGATTGACGTTAACAAGGATGATATCCGAATAGCTGATGGTGAATATGGTACAATTCCGAATGTTTTTTTATATAATTTATATTTATTCTGTATATCTGGACTATATATACCACACACACACACACACACACACACACACACACACACACACACACACACACACACACACCATTCAGTTCAAACGAGAAACATTTAGTAAAATAAGTGATATAGTCTACAATTTCGCTTTTATAATCAGAAAGCCCATTTTTAACCTTTGACATATGATGTCTTATAAAATTTTTACTTTCGCCTATCGAAAGGTGAAAACTTTCGGCTCTATACTTTTTGTAATTCTTCTTGTATCCCCACCCCATAATGTTTATTGAGATTGTGGTGTTAAGTTTTGCCAGGCATGTTGATCCTATTCATTAGACAGTGGCGGTATGTCAGTAGATGATATATACGTGTGTTTACGACTCCTGTTACCCCTGAAGAAACATTTACTGGAAGAAAAAGTAATCACCATATCTGCATGAGACCGGCTAGCTCATCCCACACATGAGATCTGTGTGAAGTGCAAATGAGGGTTGAGAAACCTATTAACATTATTCTTAAAGAGCTGTAGGTTTAAATTGTTGGGAAACACATCATGAGGAAGGCTGTTCCAGTGGACAGTGATAGATGGAATAAATGAGGAAGAGGAGAAGCAGGTTCGATGAGTTTGCAGTTTTACTGTGTTGGACAGCTGCTGCTGTTGTTTTAACAGGCTTAACAGCAAGTGGACGAATGATGTTTGCCAATTAACTGGAGCAGTGAACAAACTTGGAAGTACCTGAAGAGCTAAAACATTGCGTCAATGAGATAGAGGTTGAAGTGAACCTATGAGAGAAGGGTCATCTACGAGCCAAATTGCTCTCCTCTGGACAGCATTAAGAATTTTAAGGAGTTGTAGGTGTGTGTACAGTATTCTAAGGATGAGAGGATTTGGGATGGTGATGTGTGTGTATTACTGAGGATGAGGAAAGGTGAGCTGAGATCCCATTTGTGAGAGAAAAGGTAGGACTGCATTTTGGAGGCATTGAGGGTGACTAGGTTATCCTTGACCCGCTGAAGGATGGTATGGAGATCAGTGTTTAAGTCGCTGGTTTTTTCTCAACCGTATGCCCGCTGGCGCAAATGTGCCAGCTGTCATTTATTAAATAAGGAAAAAATAAAATGAAAACTGAAATTATGTCTTCTCTTAGTAATAATATTTATTGAAATCGTAAAAAATGTTAACATTTATGTTATATTACGAACATTTTGTAATTCCTCTGTCTTTGAGTGGGAGTGTTACCAGTGCTAATTTTGTGCGTATGTTTGATGTATTTAGTCTGCTGGCAACTGTGCGCTTGAGGGATGTCTCACCACTTCACCGATGTTGTCGGCACGCTTTGATCATACATTGTTTTCTCTTGTTTAAAATTTTTTCCCCAAAATGAATAATCCAAATAAAAAACAATGATTGAGAAGAAGACTATTGTTTTATGCAGAGTAAAGAGAAATGTTTTTGCTTATTGTGCGATGGTTTAATTTAATATATAATAAATGTTACATGACTATTTATCCTACTTTCATAGTTAATTAATTTGTTAATTGCTATTATTTGATATGATAAGGAAGTATACATTTCCATAAAAAAATATTGGTGTCCGTCATCCTCTTCCCAATCTCGAATGCGCCCACGACCACAACCAGGTTGAGAACCCCTAATCTAAGGGATGTCTGAGAACTACATGGTTTGTCAAAGGATTAGGATGAATAGAGAGTGCTATTGTCAGCAAAGCTATGGATAGGATTTGTAGTGATTGAGAGTAGATCATTTATGTATAAGATAAAGAGAGTGGGTGAGAAAACGGATCCCTTGAGGTACTCCTGCATTGATGGCAAAGCTGGAAGAGAGGATACCGTCCACCATGACACGCAGTGAACGACTAGAGAGAAAGCTGGCTCTTCAGTTACAGAGGGTGGCAGGTAGACCAAAGGAAGGCAGTTTGCAAAGCAGGTCTTGATGCCAAACACGATCGAAAGAGTTGGAAATGTCAAGGGCAATAGCACACGCTTCTCCGAACTTTGCCATGGAACGCTTCCAGTGGTAAGTGATGTAGGCTAAGATATCAGCCGTGGATCTGGATTGGAGGAATCAATACCGGTGATCGTTGATTAACTGATGAGCTTCTAGGTAGTGAAGAAGTTGACCATCGGTAACTTTCTCCATTATTTTGGAGAGGATTGAGGTGATGGCAATTGGTCGGTAGTTGGATGATAGGCTTTTGTCTCCCCTTTTTTTTTGGAATGAGTTGGATTATATGTTAATTTCCGTATGTTAGTCGCTTAGTACAGAAGATTGAAGAGACGACAGAGGATAATAGGAGAGATGCCATCGGGACCAGACGACTTTGTAGTGTTCAGGTTTTTTAATATTCTTCTTATGTCTTTCTGCCGAAAGGCCACTGTAGGCATATGATATGGAAGGAGGTGATTTGCGTTTGTCATCTATGCAGGAGTTAGAGGAAAAGAGCGATGCTAGAAGGTCAGCTTTTTCTTTGGGCGCTGTAACAGTGGCGCCATCTGGATAGGAGATATTATGCTTAATTATTTTAACTTAAGGCTTTTTTTCCCCCTCTCAAATAGGAATATAATAAATAGTTTACCTTTCAATTATAAATAAATATACGATTGGATGCAGTTCGGTTTTAAAACTGCATCCAATCGTATATTGTTTATTTATTAAAGTTTAATTTGCATAGAAGACTGTAGCGCTCTGTAGTCGCTCAACAACACAAATCCGGTTTTTTGAATTCCTAGATATTGAATTACTTTAAAGTGTAATATTGGATGCAGTACTAATGAGTTTAACTTTGATATTTCAGTCCTCATTGAACTCATTTATTTCATTTGAAATCATTAAAAAAAAAAAAATTTAAATGATTGACATTTCAAATTAACATAAACAACAAAAAACGCTTTTAATTTAGAAAAATGTATTTTAAAAAATTTAAAAAAAAATATACTTGTATCAAGCAACCAAGTATATACCTGTATATACTTGGTTGCTTGAAAATCCATTACAGTTTTTAAATTATAAATTAAGACTGAAAAGGACTCGGGATTCTTATGACAAACTATCATTACTTTTTCACCAAGCTTAAACGCCTGCTATCAAATATCAAGTATTGTTGAAAATAACTAGCTTCAGCTGGCAGCTTAGTCCATATATTAACATTAAGCGCTCCATGCTATTTTCACTTCTTTGCTAATACATCATGATTAAGGTAATCGGTAGTTCACTTTTATTAAGAAATGATGGCCTGGAGAAAAATTATGTTGATCGAATGTCATCTTTTATTCTTAACTTCCATCCTGATGACCCTATGACTTAATCATAATGATTGAAACCTGAGTCGCATCGCTTTCGCCTTTTCTGATGCAAGAACATTCATTAGCTATAAAATATCTTTGTAACTAACTGCTGTATTTTGTGCACCATATTTTGTTTTTAAGGGTTTCTATATAAGCAGCGTCTAAAAATGAAAATTGTGGTTTATTTTTATATATAAATTTATTTTAAATTTAAGACACGATATGACATGACATATGACGTCACTGGCCTGTTTTTGACCTTTCATGAATTTTTATCTTCTAGCATTCATTATTTTAAAGAAGTGTTTATGCCTGTATTTAATACTCTGTTAACTCATTAGATTTATTTATTTTTCTTATACATTGTCTGTTTTTAAAGAAGGTATTATTAAACTTATTAAAACGATGCAGTAGTTTGCCTTTATAACCGAGTTCAACCAGCTCCATTAATATATTCTTCTAGCTTCCAGAATCAGAGAGATGAAATTTTAAAATTCTTCAATATTAATGAAAAAATTAATTATAATAATACTTATTTTTTAATTACTAAGAAACTAATAAATAAAATTAATTAATAAAATAATAAGAAGTTTATGGATCATTTTTAAATTTATTTTATTAACTTCAAGAAAATGTTGGCAAGATTCGTACACCATAATTAATTTCTGATTATAATAATACTTGAATTTATGAAATTAAACAAAGCCCTTTTTAGGACTTCCAGGGTAACAAATGGCAATGCCGTAGCCAATGAAGTTTTAACTGAGGCTCGGCAATTGCCGTTACCCAGCCATGACTAGAGCTTTTTAGCTCAATAACACTCCATCCACACAGATTTTCTTCATTCAGATGACGGGATAAAGAGTCACGGACTCAGTCCATCGCCCAGTTCTTTTAAGAACTTTAAGAAATGTTATTAAGGAAAACATGAAGAGCATGAAACCTGAAACCCTGGGAGGGTAATGGATGGCGATGCTGTAGCCAATGAAGTTCTAACTGAGGCTTGGCTATTGCTGTTACCCTCCTGCCATGATCAGAGCTTTAATAGCTCAGCTCAATGTTATTAACGGGAGAAAAAGTCCTTTTTAGGACTCCCAGGGTAACAAATGGCAGTGTGTAGCCAATGAAGTTTTAACTGAGGCTCGGCTATTGCCGTTACCCAGCCATGACTAGAGCTTTTAGCTCAATAACACCCCATCCATACAGATTTTTCTTCATTTAGATGACGGGATAAAGAGTCAAGGACTCAGTCCATCTCCCAGTTCTTTTAAGAAATGTTATTAGCAGTTTACGAACGGAGGTTAAATCAGTCCTTTTTAGGACTTGCAGGGTAACGGATGGCAGTGCTGTAGCCAATGAAGTTTTAACCGAGGCTCGGCTATTGCTTTTAACCTCCTGCCATGATCAGAGCTTATAGCACTATATTACCCCATCCATACTCTTTCTTCTATAGATACAGATAACGGGGAATATGAAAAGCATTCTTGCTTCACACAACTAGCATAAAAAAAAAAAATTAACATTCGATTCGATCTTAAAGTTTAAGCTTATGAATGAATTGATTTTTTTTTTAAAATAAAAACCATTTTTTCTCTTATTCGTTGATATGCCGGATGTAACATTTGGGATATATTTTACATGTATAGACAGAATTTGCATGCGGTGTAATAGTTAAGCTATGAACAATGAAATTTCAATACAAATGAACTAAAGCACTATTCTGTCGATATTTTTTTTAAAATATATGTATCAATAGCAAAGTTATGACAATGCTTTAGACTTAAAAACTAGATCGGTATACATACAAAGTGTGTAGATAGACGTTTTATGTGCGCAACTTCTCTTGCTTCATGTATGTTTCCTATCTAGCTCACTAAGAAAGGAAAGTAGTACTACTAAGGGAAAGTTTTCCCTCCTTTTTATTCCTTATATATATATATATATATATATATATATATATATATTTTTTTTTTTTTTTTTTTTTTTTTTTCCTTTCAATCTTAAAGTTTTTGGATATTTTTCTGTCCAGCAAAACAACTTTGTGTGTACTATGAAAAACCTATATGTGACCGCAATAAGTCGATACCAGAAAAAAAAAAAAAGTATATTCATTCCGATCAGAAGAATGACCCATATCTTTGTAGTGGAATCTCAGAAATTAGTATCTCTCTCCAGCCAAATACTCTTAGATATTACAGCTGGCCACTGCCCGAGGGAATATTGCAACTATTCGGAAGAAAAAAAAAAAAACTACAAGATTGATATTTCCCTTCTGATATTCCCAGAGCTCTCCATGGAATATATATAGCCGATGGCTACAGAAAAGAAGGTACAAGGAAAGTAGGAGATAAACACAGATGTTAGTTGGGCTAAAGGGGAGAGGAACAAGGGGGAGGATTTCTTGATATTTCGGAAAGTCCTTTGTAATCTCTCTCTGTCTGTCTATCTCTAATAATCTGACATAACTGCTCATCTTAACTAGTTTGCTCACGTTAATAAATAATCTTTTATATCCAGGTTTCCTAGAGGAGACCTTGATTCCTCCAGGGGAAATACGTCGAATTACTGAGATGTTTGCTCTTCTTTCTCTATTGAAAGGCTATTTTTAAGTAATTACTCTGTAGCCACGTGTTTGTTGTTATTTTCCCCTTTTCCATCCCCTTCTTCCAAAGCAAGTTAATATTTTTTCATTATGGACATAAAAAGGTCGTGTTTTGTAATGATTCCGTTAGTTAATTTTTATCCACTGGTAAAACATTAAATCTCTCGATTCGAAAAATCTGTTCAGAAGAGGGCATACTGTTTGAATCTGCATGTCTTTAATCGTTTTTTTTTTAAACGTACTTTTATTCAATTTATGCTAATCAAGGAGAACCTATCTCCGTGATTAGCAAAGTATATGCCAGCATTGATAGAAAGGAAGAAAAAAAAACTGCATTTTTATAAGACAAAAAAAAAATGAAGTTATTTGCTTGATTTGTTGTCTTATTGTTATCATTCCAGAAATCTACAACTTATGACCATTATGATTCGCTAGAAAGTGATGCAGACCGAAATTTAAAGCGTTTCCTCCGAAACAAAGCACTTGTTTTTCTCAGAAACGTAAACAAAGTGAGTGATGATGCACTTGAGTACATTCTTTGGTATTCGTAAACTAATGGGGAGAACATTCAAAACTCTTTTACCAATGGACCGCTCCTTAAGGAATGAGAGTCTGTTGAAATTGTCAGTTCAGGATATCTGGCTGTCAGCAAAATGTACTAGGTCAAAGAACTTACGAATTTGCAGACATTTTACAAGCACAATTAGTGAAGCACCACGATTTCATTGTTTATTCTTGTGTTACCGATGGCAAGAGGGATGTGTATCAGCGGGCTATTTTTATCAGAGGTAGGGGGGGGGGAAGAACGGTGATCTAAACGTGACAGAAGAATTGCTAGACAGTCCGAATGACAAAGGAAGAAAAAACTACCACCTATTCCGATCTATTTTCTGTACTTGACGTCAGGATAGGATTGATATGTCAATGAGGAGCAAATAGGCTATTCTGCTTAGCTTTTACTGTACAAACAAATTATCGTATTTTCATATGTAATAGGTGATAGACTAAACTTGAAGAAGCATATAATACATAAACGAAAATTATATATTTTAATACACTTCAATTATTCGTAGTTAACATTATTCAATCAAAAATTTAAATGCTCTTTCTTTGCTTTATTAATTTCATAATATTCTAGTGAATAATGATGACAGTTTATTTGGTGTAGAACGAAGTGGTATTTTCCCCCCCAAATTACTTCACACTTCCAATAAGCAAAAACACTGTCTCACACCCAGAGATGAAAATCATTTACTATCTAAAGATATTCACACACGTACATTCTAGGTTAGATTTGAACCCACAGCTTTAAGAGTAGGATGTTATCCACTCAGTGAACTAGGCTTTCCGACCGAATAAACAGCTTCTTCGTAGACTTACTATAACTTCAAATTCAAATTAGTTTGATATGGGATTTCCTGATACGTTTTTAATGGGGATCCATTTTTTTTTTTTATTTGCAAAGATTATAGTTTAATAGATAATCAGAAAGAAAAAACATTTCAGAATTAGACTATATTGATTAAATGGCGTCGGCTAGGATGGGAGAAAGTTTCAAGAACGCAGAGTAACAGTACCCATTTGTCATTCTTTGCTTAAAGGTAAGGGCAAATGTTTGGAAGCAGATTTCATTATTGGAATATTAATAAGCGTGACTTGAGATTATCGTCGACAAGTTAATTAAAAATGACTGATCTGTGTCTTTTTCCCCTTCCCTTATTTTTTGTAATTTTTTTTATTTTATTTGAAAGGGACTGAATCGTATGGGGAAAAAAAAAGTTGCGTTCACTTAATCATTATCTTTACATCTAAAAGAAGCAGTTTTGTTGGTGAATCAATTCACATTTAAATGAGTAGATTACAAAGAAAAATTTTTTCATCAAACGATCAAAGGAGAAAAAAAATTAATTGGAGGTAGACTATCGGAATCACTTTGCCAGGACTTCACAGCCTACACTGAAGTACAGATTAAGGATAGTGCGAATAACATTCGAGATTAATTTATCCAATAATCTTGCGAATGACCTGAAACCGATTTATCGTTGATTTAACGAAGAGACAAGAGAGTTCTCCGTTAATTAATACGATCAACGACTTTGACCATCGATCTTAAGATTATCCAAGAATCCTCTCAGTGAGTGATATCCAAGTATATTATGGGGGGGGGGGGTGATGCTATCATTGGCACACGTCCAAATGATGGAGTCGAGCAAGACATTATTTAAGTTGGTGAAATAGTTCCTATTATTAATCAATTACATGAAAAATGACGCAAGTGGCAAACATGGTAAGGCCTATCATTTTTCTGCGTTCCAAGAAGGGATTACAGATTTAGTTTTTTCATCATCGCAAAAATCTAGTCTCGATTTACTGTATTGTGGAAATTTGTTAAGCTTCAGCATAAAAAGCGTCACTTTGGAGGAAAAAAAAATCAGTATTGAACCTTACATTAATGAAACAGTTTTTTTTTTCTTATGTGTTTTCTCTAATTTACTTACTTGCTCGATAGCCAATCGTAGCTCCATAACTTATAACAAAATATAATTTATATACAAAGAAATGAAAATAAGGACAGATTTATTAATTAATTTTATATATGAATATTTATGCACTTGTTTGCACTCATTCACAATTTGCACCGTGCCCTCGTTCTATTATGGAAAGATTCGGGGGGGTTATGTCTGCAACCAAAATTTTGATAAATTTTCTAATGATTCTGAGTTAAAGCTGACCTTTTCGTGTACTTTTTGGGCGTTATAGCAAGCGAATCTTTTTTTTTTTTCCTTTTTTGGACAATGTATGTTATTCTCATCACATATACATAATATTTATAAATATACAATTCAAGTATGCTATCAACATTTTCTGTTGGTTTTTACATTTATTTTGGGCTGATTGTTCTAAACAACTAAAAATGTTTTCCTTATATATAAAAATAGGGTAAAAGACGTTATCAGATAGTTTTCGTAGTCTATACAAATGTTTAAAAATTTTAATTCGACAAATTCCAATGTGTTTGAAAATCTCTCGTTTGATTCCGGCTAACAGTTTCAACTGACAAAGGCTTATCCTAGACAAGATTTGCATCTAGAATTTCCAAACTGAAGGACAATTTAAATAGCGCCATAGAACCATTTGCAATTCTAATCAGCTTTATTACAATAGGAAAGAATGTGAATAAACATATTCACTCACTCAGCTAGTCGAGTCCAAACTAGTAAACGTAAACAAACATTATTTCAAAGAATAATAATCGATATTTATTTTCTAACTATATGTGGAACGACAAACTTGGAGAAAAAAAGTTAACCATAGGATTTGTACTTTTACAGGAAATTATCTAGTTTCCATATTTTGGGGCAAAAAACTTTTTTTTTTCTTGGAAAAGTTACCGGAGACCTAATTATTTCGACATTTTCCAACTATCCTGCACTTCAGTGATGCTAAATCTAGATAATTTGAAATTCGAAATTCTTATCCAATGCTGGAAGTTAAAATCCCATTACAATTTCGTATAATTTACATATAATTTATGTGTAATTATCTATAATCACATGTAATTTACTGTCCGGAAGTATCAATGTACTTTCTACTGATTTATAAACGGCTTTTCTTTTTTTTTTCCCTATTTATTTCCTGATATGGTATGAGTATGAGTCACGCATAGTTCCGACAGCCTTGTGTTGTTTGCAACTCCATAAGAGTAATAAGTTACGGAAGCAAGTCGGGCTACTTCTTATTTATAAATTGCTATTATGATTGGTAGTTTATACCTGAGAGGCACCTTGTGTTCCTTAGTTAGCTCAAAGTCGGATCAGAATCCGAGATTCAGGTTTTTCTCGTTTATTTGAAAAACTGACCAGAGGCGGGATTAATTTTTCTTATAACACGCCAGTAGTTAAAAAAATAAGTAAAATAAATAAATAAAGAGATACTTCCAACAGAAACCACGACTTTGGTATCTGTGGGAAATGACAGAAAAAAACTTACGTCATCTCATTAATCGGAACTCAGATAGCCTCTGCTTATTCCATCGTGTTTAATTTTGCTGGAAAGGGGAATTGGGATATCTGATCTGATTTTCCTTTTCAGTCGTTTCCGGCCGTATGTGACTTTGCAGGCATTGCCCACAAGGTATTCCTGATGAGAATTTTACAGGGTAGTCCACCATTGCTTTCCCCAACCTCCCAATTTTATCCGTGCTCGGAACCGGCATACGGCGAGGACGTATTCGTGACTGTAACCCATGTTGTTCATGAGGCCGGTTTGCCTGTTCTGGGGGACGAAAAGATTCCTCACGTCACTGATGGGAATCGAATCCAGGTCTTTCCGACCAAAGGGCTTCTTCTATACTGACTGAGCTACCGAGGCTCCAATTGGAATAAACATTACAAAATTCTGTTGAGAGTTTATTTTATTTATTTATATTTTTGACATGAATTCCACCCATTAAAGGGTGAAAATATAGCATGTTTTTAACACCATAAGTGAGCTAAAGGTTAGATAATCCGGGATCCTCTTTTATTGATATTATTTACAAGTAATTTAAGTAATCTTGTGATTTAATACAAGTAACTTGTAATTTAATTCCGAGACCAAACGCGGTACCTCCTCAAAACCACTTGTTGGGCGCCTCCAATAAGTAACTTCACATCTGATCATGTAAATCATCTGCCACCTAAGACATTCATAAGTCCACGTCCACACAGTTGGATTACAGTCCACATTCAAGCCTACTGTAGAGTGAAAATACTATCCATTTGTCCGACCTGGTAGATCTTATTTGTCACCATCGAATAAATCGGACTATTTTGATACTTTTGACAAAGTCATTTCTGGATAATCCACCGACAGCAGTACCATGGCTTTTAAATCTTTAAATGGTAGAATTATTATTAAAAAAGTAATGAACCAGTCTTATTCGCAAGAGAAAATGTAGTGAGACTGCTGACTAAAAAATCAAATTGACAGATCCAAAGTAAACGGATTGATAGATCGGTTTTGATTTTGAATCTGTCATTTTGTCTTTGGACATGCTTTTTTAAGTAACCGCAATGCTATCTTCTCATTATAACCCAAATCATTATATACAGCAGAAAGCATGCATGTACGAGGGTGTGCTGAAAAGTTGTGATAATCACCATGAAGGAATTGAGGTAGACCCATGTAACGTATACATTATTTTACATATTCCCCACGAAGAAAACGAATTGATGAAACATTGGGGGATTAAAGGCTTTTAAGATATGTTATTTCTTGTGGTTATATCAGTTGCGTTAATATTTTTGTTCTAGGTATTTATCAGAACTTTTCAGCCCCCCCCCGTATTCTTTTAGAGGAAAAGAAATGGTAAATTTATTCGTATAATAATAATAACAACAACAACAAAATGTCATCCGATATAATGAAGCCTGTGTTCCTAAAAATATGGTCATTTAGTGTACATCACTATTTATACAAAGGATTCCAATGCATAACAGTAAACTTATTCGAGGAAAGTACTCAGAGAAGACTAGTTATGATGAGTTATGCTTGACGTCTGCTCCTTAACACAGAAATAGATTGCAATGACATGGAAGCAAAGCTAGAAACATCACGGGAAAACGTATTCGGCTTTTTAGACGGCAGAGGTGTAATAAAGCAAGAGTAGGAGACTGGCGTCAGCGGCGTTTACTCTGTTTTTATGAGGATTCGTATCATGATATTTATAACTGTCAGGATTCACTATTTGTTGGTATCTGGAGTTTTCCCAGTTGTAATAAACAAAGTCTGCAACCAGCGAAAAAGTAAAGATAGACTTGTCTATCGCACTCTGTGCGGTAGACAAGAAGCAGATGCTTACTCATCCGAATGTTACCCAACACTCGATGCCACTTTGTTTCCGCGTCTCTGGAACAGGGCCAACCCATCATTGTCGGTTTCCGACACGCCAAAGAACCAATCGTCCGTCACCCGCCAGCTTGTCTGTCATCGCTCCATTGCGCGTGCCTGTCGGAAATATTAGGAACAGCCCCATTGGCCTTGGTTTTGCGTTACCGAATAATTGAAAAGCGATTCATCAACGTCGACCGTGCATTTTTTCCACGGAATATTTGTGTTTAATGACAAGTTAAAGACACGCACCTGAAACTCAAACAAACAGCCATCGCATGAGGCCCCCGGTCGGAAGCCATTCTCTGCAAATCTTTCAGGACAACAGTAAAATGAACAAGTTCTCAAATGTAACGCCTGCCGATCTAATTAGGGTCCCACAGATGTAATCATTTACAGTCGAAATCACCACCCACTCATCCTCCAACTAGGGGGGCGCGGCAAGGGTAGGGAAAGAGGGAAAAAAAATGTAGAAACTGGAAGAAGTAATCGATTATCATTTTGGGTAATAAGCTAATGCTTCTTTCCGCTTTTAACTGTGCATTTTTTCCCCTAGTATTAAAGTAAAATATTTTTTAATAATAGTTTTTCATAGAACTACGAAAAAAGAAAATAGAGGAAAAAAACTTGGTTAGGTATGCTACAGCCCGCTGGTCATATCCGTTTTGGAAAGTGATTCTATTCAGCGTGCCACTCTCTAGTTTAGAGAAAAATTATAAAGTGTCATTTGTAAATATTATCTCTTTCCTATTTATGAAATATAAATAAGAATAATGCATAGTTACTTTATATATACTCTTTTAATAAATTAAAAACCTTTTTATATTTAAAATTTTTGTGAGTTCACCTAGAATTTGTTAATAAACCATTCTGTTTCTTTTATAAATGAGATATAAAAGAAAGGTCGAAGATCCTTGAGGGAGAATAGTCCTTTTTAGGACTTCCAGGGTAACAAATGGCAATGCTGTAGCCAATGAAGTTTTAACTGAGGCTCGGCTATTGCCGTTATCCAGCCATGACTAGAGCTTTTTTAGCTCAATAACATCTCATCCACACAGATTATCTTCATTCAGATGACGGGATAAAGAGTCAAGGACTCAGTCCATCGCCCAGTTCTTTTAAGAACTTAAGAACTTTATTGTAGTTGGAACAATCCAATACCCTTGGAGGGTAATGGATGGCAATGCTGTAGCTAATGAACACCTAACTGAGGCTCGGCTACTGTTGTTACCCTCCTGCCATGATCAGAGCTTTAATTGCTCAATAACACCTTATCCCTACACTGTCCTCTACAGATAACGGGGAATATGAAAAGCATTCTTGCTTCGCCCCTTTAAGCCAGTCCTTATAAGGATAAGGACTTTATTGTAGTTGAACAGTTATATATATATATATATTTATATTGAAGAGCACGGTATTATTCCCGTGTGATGACCGGGATAAGAATAGCTCCAATGTAGCTCATGCATGTCGTACGAGGAGACTAAAATGGGTATCCTGGGAGGATAATGGATGGCAATGCCGTAACCAATGAAGTTGTAACTGAGGCTCGGCTATTGCTGTTACCCTCCTGCCATGATCAGAGCTTTTTATATAGCTTATTAACACCCTATCCTTCACTGTCCTCTTCAGATAACGGGGAATATGAAAAGCATTCTTGCTTCGCCCATCTAGCCAATCCTTTTAAGGACTTTATTGTAGTTGGAAATGGATTAAAAGAGGAGAAGATAAGTCCTTTATAGGACTTCCAGGGTAATGGATGGCAATGCTGTAGCCAATGAAGTTTTAACTGAGGCTCGGCTGGTGCCGTTACCCAGCTGACTAGAGCTTTTAGCTCAATAACACCTTATCCACGCAGATTTTCTTCATTCAGATAAAGGGATAAAGAGTCAAGGACTCATTTATCTCCCAGTCCTTTTTTAGGACTTTATTGTAGTTGAAGAGATGAATTCCAGAGGGTAACATATGGCAATGCTGTAGCCAATGAAGTTTTAATTGCAGCTCGGCTAATTGTCGTAATCCCGCCATGATCAGAGCTTATAGCTCAATAACACCCTATCCACACATTTTCTTCTACAGATAATGGAGAATATGAAAAGCATTCTTGCTTCACCCATCTATCCCCCCCATTTGTTATGTATGTATGTATGTATGTATATACAACGATGTACTTCGTATTTCATAAGATAGAAAGGGGTGGAGGGATCTTAGAAACACTTCGTTTCTACTGTTAACAACAGCTACTTAATGCGCAAGGCATTATGGTTAGCCTTGTAGTTGACTAATTTACCAACGTTCTGCTGAAGAATTGTTCACGTTAGCTACAGGATAAATTCTCTTAAACCACATGTGGCCCATCTTAAACATTATATAATACCAAGTTACTTTAAATATAATGATACCATATTTAAAAAGAACTCAAGATTAGCTATGGGTAGCATCCTTTCTCCAGTTCTAGATAATATCTATGTGGGAACATTTGAGAGAGAGAAAAAAAAAAAAAAAACTTGTCAAAATATTAAGGGAATTTAGTACCAGATACCAAACACAGCACTTTTTCAAGCCATTCGAGGTCTTTAATTTAAAAAAAAATAAAATAAAAAATAAATAGAAAAAAACGTTGTGATCTTACACTGGGCTATGAAATAACATCCTTTAGTTAAAGACATTCCACACATGCACACAAACATATTGAACTTATATTAAACAGATATTAATGTTGTCAGGTATCCAAAATAGTTGTCCACCTCTCTGTATTAGAAATGTGCTATTCTTACAGTAAAATGAAAATTTCATTACATTATGTATTTCAAGTTTGCATTATCACTTTCAATTACAAATTAAACCATGTTTTTTTGAAGATTGCAATCAGTGAGCTTTCGAAATTGTTCTAGTGCAAACGGTAATCGAGATGTGTAATGAAAAGAACACACACACACACACACACACACACACACACACACACACACACACACACACACACACACACATAGCAGATACCAAGTTGTCGCAAACAGATACTACACTTTATTGTTAGCCGAAATGGTTCTGCTCAAGCGCCCTCTGTGAAAAATTTACAGACATAGCTCATATGAAAACATTTCCATTTTGAACTCGTGACGGTTTATGTTTTAAAATTCTTATTGCAGTTTTTTTTTTTTCATGTACATTCCCATCACATATACTTTGTGATATACACAGAGATAAATTGCTATTCAAGGTTTGTCTGCATTTCACTATACATGCGGGTCTGTGCAGACTCACGTACGTGCGTGACAAGACCAAAGAAAAATGACTCTTTCTCTAGAAAAGTAAGAGCGCCCAGAAAAGAAAAATCTCTTTTGTCCATACTCTGTCGTGTTATATGGCTTTTACGGCAATTTAATGTAGCGGTGTCTTGGCTCTTAGAAAAATGAAAAAAAGTTCATTGATAAAGCTGGGCACGTTCACTCTACTAGGACAAATTTCGCGAGCGATAGCACTTTTATCCAAAATATAAAGTCGTCCTGAAGACACACCTCAAGCAGCGGCTTTGACACCGGCTTTGCATGTTCATGAAAACAGTGATTACCTTTGAGAAGTCTTTATCACTTAGATCATCATTAATTAATAACTGCTTCTTTTGTTCAGGATGTTATTAATGTAATTCCACTGGATGCACGAGTTTTAAAATAGAAGATAATCTTTTAAATTGATTATTTCATTTGTTGTTGGGTTGCTTGCTGTCTTATTAATATAATATGCTAAGCGAAATTTGCTAGCCATTGTCAAATTATTCTTTTAAGCGATGCGAGTTCTAATGAGTTTAAGTTACCAGAAAAGCGAGTCAATCAACTGAATTTTAATTTGCACGTCAAAAACTAAGGCTTGAGTTTAATTTATCCACTGGAATTTTTGTATCGCTAACGTGTAGGAAAATGAAGAATCATCTAGAAAGCGAACAACAATTTCTAGAAATCAACTTCTTTCTTTCTTTCTTTTTTTTTTTTAAAGTCTTTTATCTCTGATTTATTTGTGCAGTATTCATTGTTCTGTACAGTGCCTCCATAGCACAGCGAAAAAAGATTACAAATGGAATATCCTATCTAGGATGTAAGGAATCTTTATGATACCGTATGGACGAAAGATTTACTGTATAAAACAGCCAAAATAATCAACTGCCAAAATCGCTAAAACTAGTAGATCAAATACTCTTCAATAGGATAATAAAGGTTCATTCGAATTCACAAAAAAAGCAAAGCGTTTATCCTGCAGGATAAATTTTCACAAGATTTGGGGATTGTACTCACCCTAGCTCCCTTCACCTGTACACAAAGGCAATACCTTGCAAGGCCTTGAGGAAACACTCAGCGAAGATCTGAGTTTTACTACAAAATTATATTGAAAGCTAAGCACTATCTCCTAACCACAGCAAAACTGTTCTTTCAGCTTTCCATACTCTTGCTACTTTGGTGTCACACTTGACTGCCGCCTAACATACTGAAAATATCTGGAAAAAACTCATTTTAAGATATCTACCAGGAACAACATCATAAGCAAGCTGACAGGTACAACTTGGGGTTATAATGCCTCGACTAATAGAACAGCTGCCCTGGCTCTGGTGTTCCCTGTTAAAGAGTATTGGTCACCAGTTGGAAGACGAAGTCGCCACACGACTCTCGTGGATACACACAGCTTAACATAACAATCAGAACCATCTCTGGTACCTTAAGATCTACTCATCTTTCATGGTTATTACCTGCTCTTTCCCACATCACTTCACCATGATTCAGAAGACTAAAGCTACCATCAAAGAAATAAATAAAATCGGAAATAGCGTGTGTCTTCCTATGCATCAAGATATCTCTCCACATCCAGCTCGCTGTCTTATTCC